>NW_027362028.1:1207500-1277500 GCF_039654945.1 Dendrobates tinctorius
GAGAGACACACTCCGAAAGTAATCTACCAACCAACATATGAAAACGAGTGCACACAAAGGTCTCATAAAAACTAAAAATTTATTAAATCTACTTAAAAAAGATTTAAATAAAAAAAGACATACATATACCAAAACAGAATATTCCTAGTGGCTCCAGTAACATGTACGAAGTAAGAGATGTAAAGTAACACGACGGATTCTAAATAGGACAAAGAACCCCATCTACGTAATAATTCAAGTCAACTAACAAGTGTCATGACTGGTACTTAACAGTTTAGTGAAAAAATGCATAATGTAAGAACTTAGGGTGGTTTCACATTTGCGTTTATGGCCACAGCGTCTGCCTGCGCACGGCCGCCGCTAAGCCCCGCCCCTGCCGTGCCTCCACCAGTAGCTCCGCCTATGGGCGCAGGACGCTGCATGCGTCCTGTGTCCCCTATCTTTAACACTGGGGACGCAGGCCGTGCGCAGGTATGCGTTTGGCAGCGCATGCGTCCTTTTGACGCTGCGCCGACCAGCGCCAAACGCAACAGGTTGCAATTTGGTGCGCTCGGAGCAGCGTAAAAAGGACGCATGCGCCGCCAAACGCATACCTGCGCACGGCCTGCGTCCCCAGTGCTAAAGATAGGGGATGCAGGACGCATGCAGTGTCATGCATAGGCGGAGCTACTGGCGGAGGCACGGCAGGGGGCCGGGCTTAGCGACGGCTGTGCGCAGGCCGACGCTGCGGCCTTAAACGCAAATGTGAAACCACCCTTACACAAAAGATGGTACGTCAGTGAAAAGGGGGGTGTCTGGTACATGCTTCCTGGTCCACCTGCTCCAACGCACGTTTCACGCAGAAACTTCGTCAGGGGGCGTGATGAAGGGGGGACGTTGAGGTGTTAAACAGCAAAATGTATTTCCAATTAAAATGAAGAAGAAATGGTTTGTGGATGATTTTGAAGCTGATTTTGGTGTGGAATACAGTAAAAATAGAGTTGAAAACAACAAATAGTATAAGTAAGAGGCTTTAATCAATGCAGAGGATGCTGTAATTACAGGATTATCTGTAATTTCATTTATTACTACAGACGATATGATTGTTGTGAGCGGTAAGTTCAAGAACTGAGGTTGAACTCTACAGTTTAACTGAAGCATGGGTATAACATTTGGGAGGCTACACAAGCGTAATAAATGGAAGATAGGTCAAAGAGAAGATGCACATCCATAGCTGAGAGCAGAGAACACAGCTAGAGGGAACATAGATTTCCTTTTTCATTGGTTGATGGTCAAAGTTGTGATCTTTAGGCAGGAATAAGTGGACAGAACTGGAACCATATTGAGCCATATTGAAATGAATAGAGTGTGTCGTCAGGAAAATATAGCGTCCCTGGCCACAAGCACTTGTCCACGTGTTGGCCGATAAGTGGACCTTCCCAGTAACTTCATTGGTCAGGGCACAAGTGATGTTATGGGACACGTGCTGGTGTAAGATGGGGACAGCATGCCAGGAAAAATTGTGGGGTCTGGGGACCGAGTACATAGTGACATTGCAGAAACCCTCAGTGTCCAAAAGCCTAAACGGCAACATTTCCAGGGCAATCAGTCTTGGAATATGCCCATTTAGTGTTTGCACCCATTGGTGGGTATTTTTGGTTTTGTTCCAAGGCCTTGAATGGGACAGCTGAACGCTGCGTTGGGACAAGGAATTGGACGTGGTTGCTCTTGGTGCTTGGAAATGTGCAATAACAGATGCAGGGTGGAAGGCATCCAAGCCTGAGTCATGGACAGGGGATTGGCAAGCACGTAGTGCAGGGGAAGAAGCAGTGGACCCTGATTGTGGACCCAGGCATGCGGTTCACCTAGTCGGGTGCTTTGTTGACATGTACCTGATGATGTGGCTGGTGTTCAGGCTGGTAGTGGTCAGGCCCCTACTGATCTTGGTACAGCACAGGTTGTAAATGACCATTCTTTTATCGTCTACACTTTGTTTAAAAATGTTCCAGACAGGGGAACCCTAACCCATGGCTTGGGAACTTGTCACATGTGGGAGCTCTAGGGAACAATTGCCCGCTTTCTCCCTGTAACCACCTTACTGCCTCTTCCTCCCTGCTACAGTTCCTTGGATCCCTTCTCTCTGCACTACTGGCCTCATTCTGCATGCCACCCGTCCAGACTGGGTCAGTGACTCCATCACCCACCATTTGATTTTCCACTTCCTCACTCTGGACATTCTGACTTGTTGACTTAACAACATCACTTGTTGGCAACTGTGTCTCATCATCATCTACCTCTTGAGACACTAATTGCCATTGCCCACAGTCATCTTCTAACTGTGGATGCTCAAATATTTGGGCATCACTACACACATTCTCCTCATGTCCCTCTTGAAACGGGCAAGGTGAGAGGCCAGAATCAATGAATGGAAATGTAAAGAGTTCATCGCAGTGTTTGAATATGGAATCACTTGTCTACAGGGAATTGCCGTGGTGGTAGAAAGGAGGATCCGGGTGATTATTATGTAGTCCAGATTCTTGGCTAGTGAGACCTGACCGTGTGGAAGACAGGGTGGTGCTGGGAAACAGACTGGAAGCATTGTCTGTCATTCAAACGACCACCTGTTCACACCATTCTGGATTCAAGAGTGGTGTCCCACGCTTCCCTGCAAAGCGGGACAGGTTTGTCATGCTCCAGCAGCAGCACCGTTTCATCTTGTTCATGGCCTCGGCCTCTGC
Source organism: Dendrobates tinctorius (assembly GCF_039654945.1). Lineage (NCBI taxonomy): Eukaryota > Metazoa > Chordata > Amphibia > Anura > Dendrobatidae > Dendrobates > Dendrobates tinctorius. The sequence continues at coordinate 1,210,218 of NW_027362028.1, forward strand.
GTGCACCATCAGCAGCACATCCACTTCTCCATCCACTTCTTGCAGCATGCCTTGTGCATTTTAAGTTAGGTATGTATTTATATGCCTGAAAATCTTTTTTAGCACTGACAAGGACTAGTTTTAATGGTGCAGCAGCAGCAGCAGCAGCAGCAATGATATACTAGTATTGCAATAGTAATATTTAACCCTGCCTAGTTGCCTCTAATCCTCATCTTTCCCTCTACTAAATGTAGGTAACAATGGTTTTATTACAGAAAGGAAAATATTTAGCCCTAATAAGGACTTTTGTTTTGATGCTGCAGGAGCAATATACAAGTTCTGCAATAGAAATAACATGTGGAGTGGGGACTTGTTCAAGTAACGAGCGTTCCCGAGTTTACCGATGCTCGCTCATCATCACTAATCAGCAAGTTATCCAGCCCTGTGGATAAGGGGCTAAATTAAGAATAACCCATGAAGTTCATTTTCATATTTTATAGGATTTTATAGTTTCTGACTTTTAAGTTCTTTAATAATTTGATTATCTCTGTTATTTCTTCTAAAGTCAGGAAACTATTTAACTTTATGCTTCTGTTTTAGATACTAAAACGTTTTCTGACGCATAATGGCAATGTGTTGAGAGGTGTCAGGTAGAACTGGCAGCTTCTTTGTCTCGCTCATACACACGTCCAATTTTATTACAATGCGCTCGTGACAATTTTCATTACACTGGGTCGTTGCTTTTCAGGGACAATAGATTTCCAATAGTTGCTACATTACATTTATAGAACCAAAGCGTGGACCGGAGAGAAAATTATTTATGATGACTATTGAGATTAAAGAGCCTCCGTGTATCTGTCACTCTCCTCTGCTCCACACAACTAAACCTCATAATTATACATGTAGGACGCTGTAATGGTAATGACGGCCCAATAAAAGATGTGCCAGGGAGCTTTGTGCGGCTGTCCGTATACGGCCCAATGTTTATCTCTATTGCGTTTTTATAGCGCCCAATTATCTGATCTATTATTTTCTATCACTCACACATTTATTATCTGTAACGAGCCTTTACTGGATATTATTGAGTTTTAAAGATACTTATCATGATTAAATTCTCAAAAGAACTTTCGTATTTTCTTCCACTTTTTGCAAAAGTCACAACTTTTATTTTATTGCTCCATGTTCTTAGCCGTACGTGGGCTTGTTCTCGTCACAACGAGTATTGATTCTTTTTACCATATAATGTAATGAAAGACTGGAAACAAAATTTCAATTGAGGTGAAATAGTGAAGGGAAAAAAAAGCATAATTCCACAATGTAATTTTTAGGGGATTTTATTTTTTACGGCATTCATTCAGCAGTATTGTTATTATTATTATTACACTCGAGGCAGTGGCGTAACTGCAAAGTTATGGGCCCCGGTGAGAAATTTCAAATGGGCCCCCCCCATGCCAAAATACACACACATCTCCGCTCTGTACACCTCGTACACGCACGGCTCCGCTACGGACACCTCGTACACACGCGGCTCCGCTGCATCCACCTCGTACACACACAGCTCCGCTCACATCATACACACGCGGCTCCGCTCCGTACACCTCGTACAGACACGGCTCTGCTCCATACACACACGGCTCCGCTCCGTACACCTCGTACACACACGGCTCTGCTGCATCCACCTCGTACACACACAGCTCCGCTCACCTCGTACACATGCGGCTCGGCTCCATACACCTCATACACACACGGCTCCGCTCCGTACACACACGGCTCTGCTGCATCCACCTCGTACACACACGGCTCTGCTGCATCCACCTCGTACACACACAGCTCCGCTCACCTCGTACACATGCGGCTCGGCTCCGTACACACACAGCTCTGCTCACCTCATACACACGGCTGTGCTACATCCACCCTGTAAACCCCTCCTGAGTCCTGACCCCACACATAAACTTACCCTCATCTAGCAGTGCACCACGACAACCAGGTCGGCAGAGTCCTGCATACACGAGGCTCCTGATCATGTGACCCCTGACTCCTTCCCTCCTGTGACCTCATCACAGGTCCTGTGTGCAGCCATCGTGCCACCGAAAGCAAGGAGCTGCAAAGCCAATGAGCGTCTGCAGCTCCGCGATCGGGCCCCTAAACACTCTGGGCCCCGTCGCAGCTGTGACCCCTGCGACCACGGTAGTCCCACTCCTGACTCGAGGTCAGTTTTATATATAATATATATATATATACATACAGTAGGTATGGAAAGTATTCAGACCCCTTTAAATGTTTCACTCTTTATTTCATTGCAGCCGTTCGGTAAATTCAAAAAAGTTTTCCTCATTAATGTACACTCTGCACCCCATCTTGACTGAGAAAACCAGAAATGTAGAAATTTTTGCAAATTTATTAAAAAAGAAAAACTGAACTATCACATGGTCGTAAGTATTCAGACCCTTTGCTCAGACACTATTTAAGTCACATGCTGACCATTTCCTTGAGATGGTTCCACTCCTTCATTGGAGTCCAGCTGTGTGTAATTAAACTGATAGGACTTGATTTGTAAAAGCGCACACCTGTCTGTATAAGACCTCACAGCTCACAGTGCATGTCAGACCAAATGAGAATCATGAGGTCAAAGGAACTGGCCAAGGAGCTCAGAGACAGAATTGTGGCAAGGCACAGATCTGGCCAAGGTTACAATAGAATTTCTGCAGTACTCAAGGTTCCTAAGAGCACAGTGGCCTCCAGAATCCTTAAATGGAAGAAGTTTGGGACCACCAGAAATCTTCCTAGACCTGGCCGTCCAGCCAAACTGAGCAATCATGGGAGAAGAGCCTTGGTGAGAGAGGTAAAGAAGAACCCCAAGATCACTGTGGCTGAGCTCCACAGATGCAGTAGGGAGATGGGAGAAAGTTCCACAATGTCAACTATCACTGCAGCCCTCCACCAGTCGGGCCTTTATGGCAGAGGGGCCCGATGGAAGCCTCTCCTCTGTGCTAGACATATGAAAGCCTGCATAGAGTTTGCTAAAAAATACATTAAGGACTCTTAGACTATGAGACATAAGATTCTCTGGTCTGATGAGACGAAGATAGAACTTTTTGGTGATAAGTCTAATCGGTATGTGTGGAGAAAATCATCACCTCCCCTTATACAATACCAACAGTGAAACATGGTGGTGGCAGAATCATGCTAAGGGAGTGTTTGTCAGCTGCAGGGACAGGACGACTGGTTGCAATTGAAGGAAACATAAATGCCGTCCAGTACGGAGATATCCTGGATGAAAACCTCTTCCAGAGTGCTGTGGACCTCAGACTTGGCCAAAGGTTCACCTTCCAACAAGACAATGACCCTAAGCACACAGCTAAAATAACAGAGAAGTGGCTTCAGAACAACTCTGTGACCATTCTTGACTGGCCCAGCCAGAACCCTGACCTAACCCAACTGAGCATCTCTGGAGAGACCTGAGAATGGCTGTCCACCAACGTTCACCATCCAACCTGATGGAACTGGAGAGGATCTGCAAGGAAGAATGGCAGAGGATCCTCAATTCAGGTATGAAAAACTTGTCCCATCATTCCCAAGAAGACTCATGGCTGTACGAGCTCAAAAAGGTGCTTCTACTCAATACTGAGCAAAGGGTCTGAATACTTATGACCATGTGAGATTTCGGTTTTTCTTTTTTAATAAATTTGCAAAAATTTCTACATTTCTGTTTTTTCGGTCAAGATGGGGTGCAGAGTGTACATTAACGTGAAAAAAATTAACTTTTTTGAATTTTTTCAAATGGCTGCAATGAAACAAAGAGTGAAAAAATATAAAGGGGTGTGAATACTTTCTATACCCACTGTACATGCTCGCCATTCTGGTATATACAGTTGCACGAAAACGTGTTTGCCCCCTTCCTGTTTTCCTATTCTTTTACATGTTTGTCACACTTAAATGTTTCAGATCACCAAACAAATGCAAATAGTAGACAAAGATAAGAGCAGTAATCACAAAATGCAGTTTATAAATGGAGGTGTTTATTATTAACCCCTTAACTCCAGAGTCTGTTTTCACCTTCGCACCTTCGTGACCAGGTCAAATATTACAATTCTGACCACTATCACTTTATGAGGTTATAGCTCTGGAATGCTTCAATGGATCCCACTGATTCTGAGAATGTTTTTTGTGAGATATTGTACTTCATGTTAGTGGTAAAATTTCTGTGATATCACTTAGGCTGGGTTCACACGTAGCGGAACTCTCGCGGAAATTACCGCGAGAATTCCGGAATTCCAATCCGCGGGAAAATCGCATTTTAAATTCCCGCCATTTTCCCGCGGAAAAACTAGCATTTTGCAAGCGGAATTAGCTTGCAGAATTGCTAGCGTTTTCCAAGCGATCTGCAGCATCGCTTGGAAAACTGATTGACAGGTTGGTATCACTCGTCAAACATAGTGTTTGACGAATGTGACCAACTTTTTACTATTGAGGCCACCTATGCGTCATCAGTAGTAAAAGAAAGAAAGTAAAAAATAATAATAAAAAAAAATATATTGTTGTTCTCACCTTCCGACATCCCGCGCAGCCTTCCCACCTCTCTCCACGCTCCCGTTCCCAGTAATCCTTTGCAACAATCACCGCGATGACGTCCATTCTCGCGGGATCACGACGTCTCGCAGTCATTCGCGATGACGTCGCGCGAATGACCGCGAGACTTCGCGATCCCGCGAGAACGGACGTCATCGCTCGCAAAGGCTTACTGGGACCGGGAGCGTGGAGAGAGGCGGGAAGGCTGCGCGGGACGCCGGAAGGTAAGAATAACAATATTTTTTATTTTAAATTCTATTTTTTACAGGGATATGGTACCCAAAGCCCGGAGGACAGTCTCCTCTCCTCCAGACCGTGAGTACCATCTGCAATTGTTCTGCTTACTTTTCGCATGGTGTGCACAGCCACATGCGGAAAGTAAGCAGAACAATGCATTCCTATGAGTGCGGGATCGCCGTGATTCCGCAAAATTAATGAGCATGCTGCATTTTTTACCGCGAAGTGATTCCGCTTCAGTAAAAACCGCAGCATTAGCACAGCATTGAATGCATGGGATGCTTATTTTTCGCGTTTTCGCGGCAAAATCGCGCGGATAAAACCGCCGCGGAAACGCAAAAAAATGCCACGTGTGAACTCAGCCTTACATTTATTTTGAGAATTTAGCAATTTTCAAATTTTTAGTTTTATGCCCTCAAAGATTTATTTCACACAAAATAGTTAATAAATAACATTTCCCACATGTCTACTTTACATCTGCACAATTTTTGAAACATAGTTCTTTTTGTTAGGACGATTTCTCATTTTTACAACACATTTAAAGTGACTTTGAGGGGTCTAGATGACAGAAAATACCCAAAAGTGACACCATTCTAAAAACTGCACCCCTCAAGGTGCTCAAAACCACATTCAAGAATTTTATTAACCCTTCATGTGCTTCACAGGAATTAATGAAATTTGGAATGAAAAAATAAACGTTTAACTTTTTTTTCACAAAATTTTCCTTTAGACCCATTTTTTTTTTACTTTCACAAGGGTAACAGAAGAATATGGACCCCAAAATTTGTTGTGCAGTTTCTCTTGAGCACACCAATACCCCATATGTGGGTGAAAACCACTGCTTGCAGAGCTCAAAAAGGAATGAGCGCCGTTTGATTTTTCGAATGTAAAACTTGCTGTCATAATTAGAGGACATCATGTCGTATTTGGAGAGCCCCTAATGTGCCTAAAAAATGTAAACACATTTTGAAAACTAGACCCCTCAGGGAATTTATTTAGATGTGTGGTGAACGCCTTTAACCCCCAGGTGCTTCATAGAAGGTTATAACGTTGAGCCGTGAAATTTAAAAAAAAAAAGCAAATTTTTCCCACAAAAATGTTTTTTTAGCCCCAAATTCAGCATTTTTCACAAGGGTAACAAGAAAAGATGGACCCCAAAATGCATTGTGCAACTTATCCTGAGTACAGCGATACTTCCAAGGACGCACATCCGGTTGAAGCTTGTGTTGGCGTCGTCTGTGGGCCCCTCATTCGCACGGGCCCCGCTGCTATTGCAACCACACTTGCTGGTTATGTTTTGGTAGATTAATAATAATAATAATACATTTTATTTTTATAGCGCCGACATATTCCGCAGCACTTTACATTTCAGAGGGGATTTGTACAGACAATAGACATTACAGCATAACAATAATCACATACAGTAGATTATAACAAATACCAAGAGGAATGAGGGCCCTGCTCGCAAGCTTACAGTCTATGAGGAAAGAGGTAGACACGAAAGGTGGGTGGTAACAGCTGCCCTGATTGTATGGACCAGCCATAATGTTAAGTGTGTAACAGTACAGACACAGAGGGCTAATGGATGCATAAAGCATGTGGGAACATGATGCTGGGAACCTGGTTATGGTAAAACTTTTGGCTGTGCCACACAGGGATAGGTTAGGTTAATGTGTTGAGGCGATAGGCCAGTCTGAATAAATGCGTTTTCAGGACACGCTTAAAATTGTGGGGATTGGGGACTAATCGTATTGACCTGGGAAGTGCATTCCAAAGAATTGGCGCGGCACGTGTAAAGTCTTGGAGACGGGAGTGGGAGGTTCTGACTATTGAGGATACTAACCTCAGGTCATCAGCAGAACGGAGGGCGCGGGTAGGGTGGTATACTGAAACAAGGGAGGAGATGTAGGGTGGTGCTGAGCCATGGAGGGCTTTGTGGGTGAGGGTAATAAGTTTATACTGAATTCTGGAGTGGATGGGTAGCCAGTGTAATGACTGGCACAAGGTAGAGGCATCGGTGTAACGATTGGTGAGGAATATGATCCTGGCTGCAGCATTCAAGACAGATTGGAGAGGGGAGAGTTTTGTAAGAGGGAGACCGATTAGAAGAGAGTTACAATAGTCGAGACGAGAATGAATAAGAGAAACAGTAAGAGTTTTTGCAGAGTCAAAAGTAAGAAAAGGTCGAATTCTAGAAATGTTTTTGAGGTGCAGATGACAAGAGCAAGCCAGTGATCGAATGTGGGGGGCAAAGGAAAGCTCGGAATCAAGTATGACCCCAAGACAGCGGGCATGTTGCTGGGGAGTAATAGTGGAACCACACACAGAAATAGCAATGTCGGGTATAGGTACATTAGTAGCGGGAGGAAACACAAGGAGTTCAGTCTTTGACAGGTTCAGTTTCAGATATAGTGAGGACATGATATTAGACACAGCGTTTAGACAATCGCCAGTGTTTTCTAGAAAGGCTGGCGTGATGTCAGGAGAAGAAGCGTATAATTGGGTGTCATCAGCATAGAGATGGTAATGGAAACCAAATCTACTGATTGTTTGACCAATAGGGGCAGTGTACAAGGAGAAGAGGAGGGGGCCTAGAACCGATCCTTGAGGAACCCCAACAGTAAGGGGAAGGTGAGAGGAGGAGGAACCGGCAAAAGAAACAGTAAAGGAGCGGTCGGAGAGATAGGAGGAGAACCAGGAGAGAACGGTATCCTTGAGGCCAATGGAGCGGAGCATAGTGAGGAGGAGCTGATGATCCACAGTGTCGAATGCTGCAGAGAGATCCAAGAGAATTAGCATGGAGTAATGACCATTTGATTTAGCTGTTAGCAGATCATTAGAGACTTTAGTGAGGGCAGTTTCAGTGGAGTGTAAAGAGCGGAAACCGGATTGGAGAGGGTCGAGAAGAGAGTTTTCTGAGAGATAGCGGATAAGACGGGAGTGGACCAGGCGTTCCAGGAGTTTAGAGATGAAGGGAAGATTAGAGACAGGTCTATAGTTAGCGGCACAGTTTTGGTCGAGGGATGGTTTTTTAAGTAGTGGATGTATGATGGCATGCTTAAATGAGGAGGGAAAAATACCAGAAGAGAGAGAGAGGTTAAATATTTTAGTTAGGTGAGGGGTGACAGCAGGGGAAAGGGACTGGAGGAGATGTGACGGAAATGGGTCACTGGTGCAAGTAATTGGGCGAGAAGATGCAAGGAGCCTGCTTACTTCTTCTTCTGTGACTGGTTCAAAATCAGAGAGTGAGTTAGATGCAGTGGGGGAGGGAGGACAGTGCATGGTATGAGGGGATTTGGAGATAATTTCCTGTCGGATCTGGTCAATTTTTTCTTTGAAGTAATTGGCCAGATCGTCAGCTCGGAGCTCCGTGGTTGGGGCCTGTACTCTTGGATTGAGTAGAGAATGAAAAGTGTCAAAGAGACGTTTCGGGTTATTGGACAGTGAGGTGATGAGGGTGTTGAAATAGGTTTGTTTGGAGAGGTGAAGGGCAGTGTTGTATGTTCTAAGCATAAACTTAAAATGGATGAAATCTTCGTGTAGATTGGATTTTCTCCACAGACGTTCGGCGCACCTGGAGCACCGCTGCAGGAAACGTGTTTGCACCGTGTGCCAGGGTTGTCGCCGTCTGCGTTGTGGTGTTCTATTTATAGGGGGTGCAAATTCATCCGGGGCAGTTTGAAGTGTTTCATTGTAATGCTTCAATGCAGAATCAGGACATGAGAGGGAGGAGATAGGGGCCAATGAAGACTGCAAGTTCTTCAGAAGTTTCTGGGTGTTAATGGCCTGTATGTTTCTATAAGTCTGGACAGTGGGGGTGACCTGAGCAGCATGGCAGTTCTTTATAGAGAATGAAAGAAGATTGTGGTCAGAGAGCGGGAGAGGGGAGTTTGCAAAATCATCCACTGCACAAAGCCAAGAGAAGACCAAGTCGAGGGAGTTTCCGTCTTCATGCGTTGGAGAATTAGTAAGCTGCGAAAGGCCAAATGAGGAGGTTAGAGATAAAAGGTGAGTAGCAGATGGGGAGAGGGGAAGAGCAATGGGGATGTTGAAATCTCCCATGATGAGGGTAGGGATGTCACAGGAGAGAAAATGTGGAAGCCAAGTGGCAAAATGATCCAGGAACTGATGGGAGGGGCTGGGAGGACGATACACCACCGCCACTCGCATTGAGAAGGGGGTGTAGAGTCTGACGGCATGGACCTCAAAAGAAGGGAAGACAAGTGAGGGTACTTGAGGGATAACCTGAAAGGTACATTTTGGTGATAGGAGCAGACCAACGCCTCCACCAGCTCTATTGTCTGATCTTGGGGTATGAGAGAAGTGTAGCCCCCCGTATGAAAGAGCAGCAGCAGCGGTAGTATCTGACTGCTGGATCCAGGTTTCAGTAAGAGCCAGGAGGTTAAGAGAATTAGAAAGGAAGAAGTCATGGATGAAGGAGAGTTTGTTACACACTGAGCGAGAATTCCAAAGTGCACAATTAAGAGAGACAGATGGCATGCAGGGAATATTAATAAGATTAGAGGGGTTTCTGAGTGTAGCAGTGGGGGGGTTTGACTTTCTATAACATGGGGGACCAGGGTTGGGAGCAATGTCTCCTGCAACTAGGAGAAGCAGGATAGAAAGAGTGAGCAGATGGTTAAGTGATTTGTGAGAGCGTCTCTGGTGTTGAATGGTGAGACTGGCTGGATCTGTGCAATTTAACAATGTGAAAAGAGCATGAGTGCTATACATAGGAGAGGAAAGAAGCGAGGGGCCAATATGGATGGAGTGTGGAGAGTTAATGCCAGGGCGGTGGATGTGTGTGAATGCAGCGGCCAGGATATAAATTACACAAATGCATATGGTATATATTTGTTGTACTCCTAATGTACAGGGAGTAGATGTATATAAATGTCTTACCTGTCTCCTGCCCTGTCTAACTGCCATGTTATAACTGCCAGAAGTACTTTGATACATGTACTTAGATTACATGTGCATAAATGCTCCCCCTAGCTAGGTCTGAATATATAGGAGGTTAAGGCTAAGTTTTTTTTTTTCTTTGTGGCTCTCTCTGCTCGTTAATCAATCACACTAAATTGAGACACCAGGACCCAATAAAATGTTGTGGTCAAATAAACACATGTCCAGCACTACATGGATCATAAAGCACTTTGAAAAGTTTCTTGACCTCACAACATAAGGGGACAAGCAGAGTAAGTTGAAAAAACTATATACCAGATATAAGCTTGCAGAGTTGAAAACACATAGATAGCATTCAGGATTAACTGCTTGCTGACATTGAATGGAGACACAGGAGTGGATTCAGAGCAGAGATTGGAAAAGCTGGTTACCAGATATAAGCTTGCAGAGTTGAAAACACATAGATAGCATTCAGGATTAACTGCTTGCTGACATTGAATGGAGACACAGGAGTGGATTCAGAGCAGCGATTGGAAAAGCTGGTTACCAGATATAAGCTTGCAGAGTTGAAAACACATAGATAGCATTCAGGATTAACTGCTTGCTGACATTGAATGGAGACACAGGAGTGGATTCAGAGCAGAGATTGGAAAAGCTGGTTACCAGATATAAGCTTGCAGAGTTGAAAACACATAGATAGCATTCAGGATTAACTGCTTGCTGACATTGAATGGAGACACAGGAGTGGATTCAGAGCAGAGATTGGAAAAGCTGGTTACCAGATATAAGCTTGCAGAGTTGAAAACACATAGATAGCATTCAGGATTAACTGCTTGCTGACATTGAATGGAGACACAGGAGTGGATTCAGAGCAGAGATTGGAAAAGCTGGTTACCTGTATGAAGAGAATAGAGATGCGTGTCACATTCATCCATGTTATAACTGCCAGAAGTACTTTGATACATGTACTTAGATTACATGTGCATAAATGCCACCCCTGGAGTTTTATGAACATGGTTATACTAAATACATTTGGTTGTTAATTTTTTTCTATTTCTTTATTTTTAACTGGAGATAAGTGAGGTGATTCAGGCTTTTTTTTTACTTTACAATTAATTTTTTGATCCCCCTAAGGCTACTTTTACACTTACCGGGTTTTTTGCAGCCTGTTTTTTGCAGCCCGTTTTTTGCGGCCCGTTTTTGCGGGCCGTATCACCGCAATTTTTATGGTCTGCCGCAATAACGGACCGCAAGAAACTTGCAGGTCGCCATTTTTCATTTTTCCAATACTATGGAAATAGTATTGGAAAAAAAAAACGACTTTCCGCAAAATTAGAAGTCACGGTGCACCGCAAAAAAAAAATTCCGTTTGTTTTTGCAGCCCCATTGATTTTCGTAAGGCACACGGCTCACCGTGGAATTTTAAAAGAAGCCTAAGGGACTTGAACCTCGTACAATGATACTTTGGAAATGCAGTATATAGAATTAATCACGGTCTATAAGGCTCAGCAATGGGGCTGGGCTTCACAGGAGTACCAAGATGGCAGTGATGGGGGTCTTCTGCAGGACTCCGGCTGCCATGGTAACCCATCAACCCTTTATAATCTCAGATGCGACATTGGAATAACGAGACTTAAATGATTGACAGTGACATTTGTGGTGTTAAAAAGTGAAGATGAAATTTTAGATTCATGGCTGATAGAGGCAGGTGTTGTTCTGGGGTCTGCAGAGCATAATATTGAACATTTTATCAAATCTCCCTATCAGAATTTTAGCAAATTTGCCTAATTGGAATTTCCACTCACTGCCAGGGAATAAATAAAATAAAAACAACCCCGACTTCATCACACCTAAAAATGATCCTGTGTTTTGGCCCACTTTATCAAAACTGAACATTTTTGTTGCCCACAGCACCCAATCACAGCGTAGCTTTCATTTTACCAGAGTAGTTTATGACATGAAAGCTGCTCGGTGATTGGACACTATGAAGAACCTTGAAAGTTTGAAAAATGAGGCCTACAGTTCTAATCCTGTTGATTAATCTTGACGTTAATCCTGACGATGGCTGAGATCATTTCTTTTTCTTACGTGTTGAGTTAGAAAACTTTATGTCCGTTAACGGTCTATACAAACTTGCAGGAGGAAGTCTGCATGTAAATCTCTGATAACTTGGTGTTTAGTGACAGAACGCAAAAGAGTCACATACGAATCCACTAATTCCGGGTTCACCGAGGGTGCAGCACAGTCAGTGCCTTAGGCGAGGAGCGATTGCTCGGCACCCACGCACCCTGAAGACCGTGCGAGCACTGTGGGTGCGGGGAACGTCACTGTGTGTTATTATTGTGTGCATCACTTCCTTACCTAAAATGTGGTCTTCCAGCTACAGGGACCAGTAAAATGCTCCTTGTAAAAAAAAAAAACAACAAAAAAAAAGCAAAACAATAATTTATAATTAGAGTTGGGAAAATTAATTTGAGGAACTTTAATTACACTCAAATTTTGCAAAAATTCTTATTCTCCAAAATATGTATTTTTTGATAATTTGCTACTTCCGCGGCGGCTGCTATTTTGCTAAACTCTAGAGTTAAAACCCCCCAAAGATAAACCACTCACTTCATCGCTCACTTTTCCCGGCACCCCTGTTGCCTCCTTATCAAAAGCCCGCCGTCTGGTCCACAGGATAGCTACTTTTCCGAAGTAGCGCACCGTTGTCTTCACTCTAGAACAGGACTGCCGGTCGTGTCCAGGCCTCAAAGGTTTTGCCGCATCATAACATTGTACCTTCCCAACGTACCAAGTCTTTTTTTATGGAAGAGTCACACTGCCGGGGGTCACAGTGCAATTCTCAGACTGTCCGGCGGCTCTCCTGACCCAGGCGTGACAGTTTCAAGGCAGCTGTCATGCTAGAGTTGGGATAGGCGCTGGCCAGTCCGAGCATTGCGTTACGATCCACGTCTGAATTATGCAGCCATCTGACTCTTCCCTTAGAGTGAAGGCACCAGGTCTCAGAGGTCAGGGCCCATGCATAAAAAAGAGGCCCTAAGGACTGGATGGGTGGGCAGCGGACACTGGAGTCAGTAGGGAGAGCCCAGGGCCTTAGTGGGAACATTCAGTCTGCATTCAATGGAATTCCCCAGTAAAGTCCATGAGTTTAGAGAATTCTAATTTTATTAGATCTGCTCATCTCTATTCATAACAAATTCTATGTTTTCTATGTTTTTTCTAACCCTAAGTGGCCAGGAGTAGAGCTGTGGATAGGGTTAGAGTTATGGCTCCAGACAGGGTGAGGCTAGGTTAATAGGAACATAAACAATTAAAAAGTCTAGAAATAAAAATGAACAGTTTTACATTGATACAATTGTTTTATAACAGAATATTTTGTTACTCTATATATGTTTCATAATGTAGCATAAAATGTGCAGTAAAGAGCAAGCTTGTTACATTTCATGCAAGTTTCCTTCGACATTTTATGGAATGACACCATAAGTGTAGTAGGCTTCATGTGAGGAGGTCAGGGTGGTAAGTCATGGCGAGGAGCTGCTGCGTCGCCACACCCTGGCACCCCACAAAGAAAACACAAAGTCCCGTCTGTTGTGTGTGATATGTACCAAGTAAATCATTCACATTAGATTCCGGGGCTCCTTCGGATTCTGCAATCCCAGCTCCAGCTTCACGGCTCACACGAACAACTCTAGACTCCATGTTCATATACAACAGTTCAACTTTACTTGAAAACAAGGTTCTCAATGCAGACATAGCTCCGTTCACATACATGGGCATTCCTTGAACTCTCCCTGTCTTCTCTGACACAACTTCCATCCTGAAGGCACTTGTATCCCCGTCCTTTCCGGCAATCTCTGTCTCACCAGACAATCTCTGTAATCTTCTGCGACATCCGTGCCACTAGGTCCACCAGCTTCCTCCCATTTTCCTTGTGTGGTTTCAATAAGAAAAGGTAAAAGGCGCGTTCAGCTCTGCCTAGTCCCGGCTGTCGGACCCAGATCCTCTTTGAAATGGTTGCTGCATAAGATGGTCACCACTCGCACCCTGCTGAGCCTGAGTTCCCTTCTTGCAACGTCACCACTACAGCTATCGACTGCCCTCTCTCATCACTTCTCCTCACCAAACATGAAGTCCTTCACTGTAGCTCACTGCTCTGCACTCAGAGGTGTATCTAGGCTTTCTGGCACCAGGGGCAAAAATTTGTTTTGGCGCCCCCCCATGTACATATACGACTTGCACCCTTAGTCATGTACCCACGAGCTGCTCTCCCTAATGCTCTCAATGGTCAGTGAAAAGCTGAGAGAAGCAGGAAGAGAAGCTCGTTGTCACAGGACCATGAGTATGAAAATCGCACATGAGTGAAGTGTCCATGTGATGACCACTGGAACCTGCAGAGCTGAATCCTGACATTGCAGCTTCTGAATTCTCACAACTAATGCACTGCACACTTTTAGGATTCTCCCTTGCCGATGGACGGTCATGTCAGCACAAGTATGTGATTTATATACTTCTGGCCACATTCCAACTAGACGTGCCCGGCCTCGCTCCGTTCATTTTCATTGAGTGAGGCCACATATGTCTAGTCAGCATGTGACCGCATGTATGTAAATTACCGGCACGAGAGAATCCTAACAGCGTTCAGTGAGCACTGTGAGAATTCAGAAGTCTGCAGTCACAAAGAATGACTGCAGACTCAGCACAACCCTGGACAACCCCTGTAATGTTCCTAACATAAATAAAAACATGAGAATAAGTCAGTATCACACATAACATTTACATACAGGTACCTTATAGATGACATCATCTCTGGAGTCGTTCTTCTTCTTTTCTTCTTCTTGTCCAGAACCCCATGATGAGTTTTCTTATCCACAGCCGTCTCTGCAGACTTCCAGATTCTCCGGTCTTCTGCAGCAAATCTCCACACGATGCCCTTAAAGATAGAAGTGTCATTATAATGCTCCTGAATAAAAATATCTGCAATATACTGTCGCCTCACACTATTCCCCTCCCTCCTCGTACTGTCTCCTCTAACATCCCACCTGTTCACCATACTGTCTCCTCATATATTATTATTATTATTATTATTATTATTATGCATTTATATAGCGCCATTTATTCCATGGCGCTTTACATGTCAAAAGGGGAAATTTACACCCTCACTCTCTATACTGTCTGCTCACACATACCCCTGACCCCCCCATATTGTGTCTGCACACATCCCATCACGCTCACTCCCCATACTGTGTCCACATACATTTACCCATCCGTTCCCCATACTGTCTGCACCTATCCCCACTCATCATACTGTGTCTGCACTCGTCCCCCATACTATTTCCTCATACAATAACCCCCCATTCCCACTCCAAATCCCTCCACACATTAAATAACTCCCCATCCCCACTCGAAATCCCCCCACATATTAAATATCCCCCATGTCCACTCTAAATCCCATCACACAAAAAGTACCCCCCATCCCCACTCCAAATCCCCCACACATTAAATAACCCCCATTCCCACTCCAATTCCCTCCACATATTATGTACCCCTCACTCCAAATCCCCCCATCTCCCATCTTCATCTCCCCTCCCATCTCCCATCTTCATCTCTCATCTTCATCTCCCATCTGCATCTCCCATCTCCCATCTTCATCTCTCATCTCCCCTCCCATCTCCATCTACCATCTTCATCTCCCATCTCCATCTCCCATCTCCCATCTCCATCTCCCATCTTCATCTCCAATCTCCATCTCCCATCTTCATCTCCCATCTCCCCTCCCATCTCCATCTCCCATCATCATCTCCCATCTTCATCTCCATCTTCATCTCCCATCTCCATCTCCCATCTCCCATCTTTATCTCCCATCTCCATCTCCCATCTCCATCTCCATCTCCCATCTCCATCTCCCATCTCCCATCTTTATCTCCCATCTCCATCTCCCATCTCCCATCTCCATCTCCCATGTCCATCTCCCATCTTCATCTCCATCTCGCATCTCCATCTCTCATCTCCATCTCCATCTTCATCACCCATCTTCATCTCCATCTCCCATCTCCCATCTTTATCTCCTATCTCCATCTCCCATCTCCATCTCTCATCTTCATCTCCCATCTCCATCTCCCATCTCCCATCTTCATCTCCCATCTCCCCTCCGATCTCCATCTCCCATCTTCATCTCCCATCTCCATCTCCCATCTCCCATCTCCATCTCCCATCTTCATCTCCCATCTCCATCTCCCATCTTCATCTCCCATCTCCCCTCCCATCTCCATCTCCCATCTTCATCTCCCATCTTCATCTCCATCTTCATCTCCCATCTCCATCTCCCATCTTTATATCCCATCTCCATCTCCCATCTCCATCTTCATCTCCCATCTCCATCTCCCATCTCCATCTCCCATCTCCATCTCCATCTCGCATCTCCATCTCCATCTTCATCTCCCATCTCCATCTCCCATCTCCATCTCCCATCTCCATCTCCATCTCGCATCTCCATCTCCATCTTCATCTCCCATCTCCATCTCCATCTCCCATCTCCCATCTCCCATCTTTATCTCCCATCTCCCATCTCCCATCTCCATCTTCATCTCCCATCTCCATCTCCCATCTCCCATGTCCATCTCCCATCTCCCTTCTTCATCTCCATCTCGCATCTTCTTCTCCATCTCGCATCTCCATCTCCATCTTCATCTCCCATCTTCATCTCCATCTCCCATCTCCCATCTTTATCTCCCATCTCCATCTCCCATCTCCATCTTCATCTCCCATCTCCATCTCCCATCTCCCATGCCCATCTCCCATCTTTATCTCCCATCTCCATCTCCATCTCCCATCTCCAACTCCCATCTCCCATCTTTATCTCCCATCTCCATCTCCCATCTCCATCTTCATCTCCCATCTCCATCTCCCATCTCCCATGTCCATCTCCCATCTCCCATCTTTATCTCCCATCTCCATCTCCTTCTCCCATCTCCATCTCCCATCTCCCATCTTCATCTCCCATCTCCATCTCCCATCTCCCATCTCCCATCTCCATCTCCCATGTCCATCTCCCATCTTCATCTCCATCTCGCATCTCCATCTCCATCTCTCATCTCCATCTCCATCTTCATCTCCCATCTTCATCTCCATCTCCCATCTTCCATCTTTATCTCCTATCTCCATCTCCCATCTCTATCTCTCATCTTCATCTCCCATCTGCATCTCCCATCTCCATCTCCCATCTCCCCTCCCATCTCCATCTCCCATCTCCCATCTCCATCTCCCATCTCCCATCTCCATCTCCCATCTTCATCTCCCATCTCCATCTCCCATCTTCATCTCCCATCTCCCCTCCCATCTCCATCTCCCATCTTCATCTCCCATCTTCATCTCCATCTTCATCTCCCATCTCCATCTCCCATCTCCCATCTTTATCTCCCATCTCCATCTCCCATCTCCATCTTCATCTTCATCTCCCATCTCCATCTCCCATCTCCATCTCCCATCTCCATCTCCATCTTCATCTCCCATCTCCATCTCCCATCTCCATCTCCCATCTCCATCTCCATCTCGCATCTCCATCTTCATCTCCCATCTCCATCTCCCATCTCCATCTCCCATCTCCATCTCCCATCTCCCATCTCCATCTCCCATCTCCATCTTCATCTCCCATCTCCATCTCCATCTCCCATCTCCCATGTCCATCTCCCATCTCCCTTCTTCATCTCCATCTCGCATCTTTTTCTCCATCTTCATCTCCCATCTTCATCTCCATCTCCCATCTTTATCTCCCATCTCCATCTCCATCTTCATCTCCCATCTCCATCTCCCATCTCCATCTCCCATCTTCATCTCCCATCTTCATCTCCCATCTCCATCTCCCATCTCCATCCTCCATGTCCATCTCCCATCTCCCATCTTCATCTCCATCTCGCATCTCCATCTCCATCTCTCATCTCCATCTCCATCTTCATCTTCCATCTTCATCTCCATCTCCCATCTTTATCTCCCATCTCCATCTCCCATCTCCATCTTCATCTCCCATCTCCATCTCCCATCTCCATCTCCCATCCCCCATCTTCGGTGGTTTCTTCAGCTCCACTGGAGCATTGATTTATCACCAGTGTTTGCTCTGGGCACCGGCGAGTGACATCGGCAGCGTGATCACATGATCTGATCACGCTGCCGGTGGTCAGAGCTTCAATTGAACTGGTGTCTGTACAGATGCCAGTACAATTGCTCCCTAGGAGCTGGCGTGTGCAGCTTCTCTGCGCCAGCTGTCAGCTTGACAGCCGACACAGAGAAATACCGACTCTCAGGCCAAGGTCGGCAGAACGCAGCCGCTAGGGGAGACACTGCGGACCGCTGCATTAGGCGGCCTGACTGCGCCCCCCTGCTGGCTGCGCCCAGGGCACATGCCCCGGCTGCCCCACCTAGATACGCCTCTGTCTGCACTATGCCCTTCTGTAATTCTTCCCAGCCTGGAAAACCCCTTATGCTAGCTATGCTTATTCTAATACTCTCATTCCCTATCTCTAGTATGCCCCACTATTCTAGTTCCACTATTGTCCTATGCTACTGCTACCTTCTATTCTATCCCTAATCCTATACCAAATACATGTAAAGTACATACACATTGGAATAATAGTAAAATGAGTACATTAACATTCACAGACTCTACGGAACCGCACATATTCAATGTGAACACTGTTCAAAGAGGGGGAGGCATATGACGGCCTCTGTCACCTCCTTACACTGGGCCACCAAATATATTATTTGATCCAGCAGCATTTTTTTCCCCAAATAGCAGTGACACCATAACGCTTCAGCAATGACATCATGCTGCTTGAGGTTTGGAAACTGAGGCCCCGAGTCATTAAGGCAATGTTCACACATTGTGTCTCTACTGCTCTCTTGGAAGTAACGACGCTGCTTACAAAATGCAGGTTTTACTGAATTTTTATTGCTATGTTTTTGGTTGTCTCTTGTGCATGTTGGTAAAGTTTAGTGTGCCCCCCCCCAAAAAAAATAGCACAATTTAATTTACTTAGGTTTTTGCACCAAAAAAACGCACCAAAAACTAATACCTACATTTTTTTGCTGCATTTTTGCTGCGTTTTAGCACTTACCCAACGCTGGAAATATGCTGAAAAAACGCTGAAAGAAGTGAGATGCTACTGTAAAGCGCAGCTTAAAATTTGCTGAATAAAACAAATTGAAAGAATTTTTACGGGTGGACATAGCCACTCCCTGCCCCAATCTTACTCCTCCCATTTTGGCAAACCTCTCTAAACCGGCATGTAAATACTTATGTCCCCCCCAAAAATTGAGAAAAGCATTCAAGGTGTGATACCTTTATTGGCTAACCAGAGAAATTATATTTGCAAGCTTTCAGGGCTCAGAAAGCCCCTTCATCAGGCTGGATTACATGAACATTCCAAAATTTGCAACATGTTTGCGCAGCTTCACTTTTCCAAAAAAATGTTGTGACTTTTCAGAGTATTATTGTGGAAACAGATTAATGAATTGGGGCCAGAGTCATCTGTAGGCCTAATAGGCGCCTATTGTTTTAGGCCACGTCAAGTGCTCGGTAAGAAAAAACAAGCACAAGTTTGGAATCATCATTTAAGAAGTCATTTTGAGCCTCTGCCAACAGTTTGCACAACGTACGATTGCGGGAAATCAGAACTTCAATGTTTTGTTTTTTTTTCTTTTAAATTTCATGGACAATTTTTATTAAAAAAGCACAAAAGATCACGAGGTCCAAAGGAAGAACTATAACCATATGCACGCACATTAGGCTGCGCAGTTATGCAAACAATGTGCTTTACAAAGGTTTATTTTACTACAATTATGCTATTTATTCAGGACATATCTAGTTTCTGAAAATATAATTTCATTTTTTTTTTTTAAATTATATTCAAGTATGTCAGGTCATAGAAAAGCAACATACCAGCAAAGCCTGATAGGTATCCACAGAATCAGAAGAAATCTGGAAATTAATCTGAAAGCATAAAAAATACAAACTTTATTCGTTTAAAAATGAATGTTAAAATTTCACAGGAAACTGATATATATATATATATATGCATACAGTGGGTACGGAAAGTATTCAGACCCCTTTAAATTTTTCACTCTTTGTTTCATTGCAGCCATTTGATAAATTCAAAAAAGTTCATTTTTTTCTCATTAATGTACACTCTGCACCCCATCTTGACTGAGAAAAAACAGAAATGTAGAAATTTTTGCAAATTTATTAAAAAAGAAAAACGGAAATCTCACATGGTCATAAGTATTCAGCCCCTTTGCTCAATATTGAGTAGAAGCACCCTTTTGAACTATTACAGCCATGAGTCTTATAGGGAATGATGCCACAAGAGAGTATTTGTGTTGTTTTATTATTTTATTTTTGTTGCAGGAGATCGAGGACGTCGGGGAAATAGGTGTTTGGTGACTATGAATGTGTTTTTTGTTTTTTTTTACAATTGAACACAGTCACCGGATTATGGGACTACTACTAATGTCAGATCATCGACTCATGCTGTCACTATCATATGTGACAACAAACATAGCCGGATGGGAGTAGTAGTCCCATCAGATGATGGCTGGCTGCACACAGACACCCGCAGACAGACACACACATATTCTCCGCCCACACATTCTTCCACCTTCCTTTCCGCAGTGTTTTTGACACGCAAATCCACAGCTAATCCGCAGACATTTTTACACCTGCGGTTTAGCTGCGGATTTGACTGACTCAATGTAAGTCAATGGGGTGCAGAAACGCTGCAGATCCGCAAAAAGAATTGACATGCTGTGGAAAATAAAACGCATAATTTTCTGCAGCATGTGCACACCAATTCTGGATTCCCATTGATTAACATTGGTTGAGCAATCCATTGCGGATATGGTGCAAATCTGCACAGAAAAAACGCTGCGGATCCGCATAAAAATCCGCAACGTGTGCACATAGCTTTAGAATTAAGAGTCCTCAGTGGTTGATACCTTTTAATTGCTAACTGAAAAGATGGTAATACATTGCAAGCTTTTGATGCTACTCAGGTCTCTTCATCAGGCATAGACTAATACAAAATCTGAAGAATCACATATTTATACACAACACAGCACAGAAAAAATGCAATAAATAAGACAAGTGACGTGAAGCAGAACTATCATTATGGGAGAGGGATAAAAAGTTGTGGCCGTAAATATTAGCATTGTTCGTAGATAAGGAGTGAAAGTTTTATTGTCCTCTGATTGGGGTCTGGTAATCTGTTGATGCCCCCACAAGGTCTGAGAAGCAGATTCCTTAGTTGATATGGAAAGACATAAATCCATGGACACATTCATTCCTGCACTGAGTTTGTCGCCAGTCGTCATGAGTTTATACTCCCAGATCCTTCTGCCTCTTTGAGATTTTAAGTTAACTTTTAATACAAATAATTTCATGCCCATGTTGCTGTGATCAGGGACACAAAAGTGTTTTGCCACAGGTAGATCCTTTCTTTTTTCCTTTATTACGTGGCGATAAGAATTAATACTTGTTCTTAGTTTTTGCCCTGTCTCCCCCACATACAGACCCCTAGTTGGACATTTAGTACAAATAATTAAGTACACCCCATTAGATGTGATGCAGCTGAAAGTACCTGGGATCTTGTAGTCCTGATGTGAGTTGGGGATCTTTATCTTGTCCGTGGTCATTATAGATGGACAGGTTTTACATTTTTTCTGGTTGCAAGGAAAGGTTCCTGCAGCTGTTGGAGAGGACAGGGAGCTTCTGACAATGATGCTTCTTAGATTTGGGGGCTGCCTAAAGCACAGTAGTGGGGGGTCTGGAAAAATGGATTTCAATCGGGCATCTTTTAGTAATAAAGGTTGTAATTTCCGTGCAGCTCCCCTTAGCACTTCCAGATTTGGGTTCTAGGTGACTACCAGAGGCTCCCGGTTATCGTCTTCTTTAGCTTTGTAATGTAGCAGGTGATTCCTTGATATTGTGGTGGCTCTTGTAATTTGGTTTTCAATTGTTCTTGGATGGTAGCCCTGATTCAGAAAGGTCTTTCCAAGGCGACCAAGGTGTTTGTCTCTATCCATGGGGTTGGAACATATACGAACTGAACTGTTCCAATATTTATGGCCACAACTGTTTATTCCTCTCCCAAAATTATAGTTCTGCTTCACGTCACTTGTCTTATCTATTGCATTATTTGTGTGCCCTGTTGTGTATAAATATGTGATTCTTCAGTTTTTGTGTTATTCCATTCCTGTTACCATCTTTTCAGTTATCCATTAAAAGGTATCAACCACTGAGGACTCTCAAATCTTAACATTCAGCTCTGTATAGATAAACTTGGTGCAGACAGACTAGGAAATTTGGAGGAGAAACAGTATGGATTCAGGGAAACAAAGTCAGAGGGGATCTCACACCTCATTATTTGGTTCCTAATTCTGACTTCTGAGAAAGTTGGGTAACATCTCATGCATGCACAATCTCAATGTTCAGAGCCCCTATGAAAATCGTCCGTCCTTACCGTGCAGAGATCTCACATCCACTACATGTGCGACTTAGCTGCTCTACGAGGGCCCCATGAGTCTCCGCTATATCCGATCTTCAAGCAGGCCCTTTTAGTCTGATCTCCAGCACGATGGTTGCGTTGGTCCCCTCCTTTTGACCATCCTCTACGCACTTTGGCATAATAAAACTCTAACCGCACTGTCAAATCTGGAAAGGAGTACTATGTGGCACAGGATTGATTAAGCTTGGTCAGATATTTTGGCTGGGGCCCTTAAGAATTTCCAGACCCTTAAAATAAGAGCTAAGCCTTCCAAAAAGCCACCTTTTTACCAAAATTACGACTATCTACAATTGTGCAATTGTGACAGGCCCTTCAGATTTTATTCCCGGTCTACCTCCTGTCCAGAGAGACCTCCCCCCTGGAATCTTGTCTTATATCCCAATGACAAGCCCTTTTGCTGGCTGGGAGCGCAAAAACACCACATGACCTGACGAGGAGCGAGTGGGGACAGATGTAGAATTGATCAGAGATGAGGACTGGGAGAGAAGCCTTGGAAGCCCCCAAACATGTTTTTCCTAACTATACTAAAAGAGCCACACAATCACCATATTTTGCGGACTATAAGACACATTTGACCATAAGAGGCACCCAAAATTTTAGGTAAGAAAATAGGAAAAATGTTTTTTTAATAAAATGGTGGTGCATCTTGCAATCTGATTTTACATTAACTTACCAGGGGAGGAGAGTGTGGCTGTGGTGGAGCAGGGTCTCAGGAGGCAGAGTCACTGCTGGAGGAGGCCAGCGATGATAGGAGAGGAGCAATGCTGTTGGCCCCGGGATGGCAGGGGAGGGGGTGTCCCAGCAGTGCAAGGCTGCACTGGGTTTTCAGGAAATATTGGTAGTGAGCGGCGTTCCCTGTACTTCTCATTGATTTCCCTTTGGTGGGTTTTGGGAAAATGGCTGCCCGAGGTGGGGCATGGGCAGATTGACATCTCGGTTCCCGAGATCTTGCCTCCCGGGATCTCGGCTACCAAGATCTCAATATGCTCATACGCCGCAGAGATCTCAATCTGCTCATGCACCGCCACCAGCTGCCATTATTCCGAAGCCCACCACAGGGAAATCAATGGGAAGTGTAGGGGACTCTGCTCACTGATGATATTTTCTGAAAACCCAACATGGCTTTACACCACAGAGACACCCCCTCCTCCTATCAAAGGGCCCGCAGTATCAACCCACTCCTGCAGCTCCTCCTGTGACCCCACCACAAAAGCCATTCCCTTGGTATGCTATATTCAGATTATAAGACGCACCCCCATTTTCCCAAATTCGGGTGGAAAAAGAGTGCATCTTATAATCCGAAAAATATGGAACATTCTTCACCATAAGTATTACACCACATCCAGAATGCACAGAGAACAACCTGAAGTCCGGTTAAGTGCTCCACATGTCACGGGGCATGGGAATATTTTTTCTCTTTCTGTGAGATAGTCAACTTTTTTTTTTCATACAGTATGTGGAGTCGGGAAGGAATTTTCCTCCTAATATGGGTCAATTAGCATCTTCGTCATGTGGTTTTTGCCTTCGCTGGGATCAACATTTTAAGGTATTGGTTGAACTCCATAGATTGTTCTTGCACAAGGGTTCTTTTCAGTCTAACCATCTTCTGTGCAATGCTTAGTGCAGAGCTTGATGGGATGTGGAGTCAATTTTTGACATGGTGATTAGCTGAGTGGTCCAGGTCTGGTTTCTGTAGCCCATGTGTAGGGAAGGTGACCTGATGGACGGACTGACTGGTCAGATTTCAAAGGGGTTTGCACTTGTCAGGCAGGATGTCAGTTATGACAGAAGGGAAAACAGCTAGGAAAGTGTAGGTAACGTGCAGTACCTGGAATTGACATTAGAGGGCAGGGAGGAGTGTGAGCATAGGACTTGACATCAGCTTAGGGCTAAGAAACCGTTGGTCATGGGGCGGAGTTACAGGGAACCGGGAAAGCTACAAATTTGACAAGAGGGTTCCAGAAGATTCCAGTCCCCAGGGGGAGCTCAAGTGACAAGAAGACTGTGACAGTTGGTGCACTGTGAGGAAAACCTAACTAGGGGACTGAGGAGAAAGGAAGTCAAGGGGGGTGGTCCTGACATGAAGTACCGCAGTATAGACGAGGCTCCAGGTGTAGGACACCGTATTTGGAACGACATATGACCAGCAAAATTACTGTTGGTGTACAGGCCTACGGCAGCCACAGTGACGGAGCTGTCAGAGCGTCACAGAGTGAAAAGGGACGGTACGTAAATATACGCCCCTGTTGAAAGTACGCTGTCTCAATGTGTTCTGTAACCCGAGAGCTGTGAAGAGAATCGCGGTGTGTTGAGGGACCGTCAGGTGGACGGTGAAAGAAAGAATAAACTTGGACCTGTTGCACCCGAAACGTGTCTGTACGTCACTGCGCAGTATACAGAGGGACCACCCCCCAGCCCGGCCCACCGACCCTACACATGAATCAAAGCTGTTTCTGGCTTTTACATTTCATAGAATCTATACCTACCAACATTTCACATGAATGGTCCTAAAATGTTCCTTCACATGAATGGTCCTAAAATGTTCCTTCACATGAATGGTCCTAAAATGTTCCTTCACATGAATGGTCCAAAAATGTTCCTTCACATGAATGGTCCTAAAACGTTCCTTCACATGAATGGTCCTAAAATGTTCCTTCACATGAATGGTCCTAAAATTATCCTACTGTTAGGATCCCCGAGGGTGAACCCACTGGACCACGGCAACGAACCTCCCCTGGGCGAGCGGACCAGGTGGACCACCCCCTATACAGGGAGTGTTAGGGACAGGCCCAGGGGAAACTATTACCGTGGCAGCTGGTACCCAGGCAGATGGTGGAGACCAGACAGGCAGTAGGCAAGGTAGCCGGAAGAGCGGTGAGAGCAAGATCAGGCAGTGCGGAGACACGGGCAGGCACGGAGGAAACCCAGGAACGAGAGCAGGACGGAGACACCGGGTGGGACGGCTGGAACACTGGGGTAAAGGCTGGACGAATACACTGGATGGCATGGCAGGACCACAGGAGACTGGACCGGGGTAGAACGGCAGGAACACAGGAGACTGGACCGGGGCAGAAGAGCAGGAGAACAGGAGACTGGACCGAGGTAGAATGGCAGGAACACTGGAAACAGAGGAGAGAACAGGTAACACGGATGGGAATACAAGTAACACAGCAGGGATGGAGGAAGCAGCGGAGTACGCCAGCAAGAGTGGGGCCAGAATCACAAGGAAGTACAAGTGACGATCAGGCAGCGTCACTAGGGAGCGAAGGCCTGATATGGGAGAGAGAGGAGGAGCTTCTGGGTCAGGGTCCTCCTGACCATAGAGAGGACACATGAATGGTCCTAAAATGTTCCTTCACATAAATGGTCCTAAAATGTTCCTTCACATGAATGGTCCTAAAATGTTCCTACACATGAAGGGTCCTAAAATGTTCCTTCACATGAATGGTCCTAAAATGTTCCTACACATAAATGGTCCTAAAATGTTCCTTCACATGAATGGTCCTAAAATGTTCCTTCACATGAATGGTCCTAAAATGTTCCTACACATGAATGGTCCTAAAATGTTCCTACACATGAATGGTCCTAAAATGCTCCTTCACATGAATGGTCCTAAAATGTTCCTTCACATGAATGGTCCTAAAATGTTCCTACACATGAATGGTCCTAAAATGTTCCTACACATGAATGGTCCTAAAATGTTCCTTCACATGAATGGTCCTAAAATGTTCCTACACATGAATGGTCCTAAAATGTTCCTACACATGAATGGTCCTAAAATGCTCCTTCACATAAATGGTCCTAAAATGTTCCTTCACATGAATGGTCCTAAAATGTTCCTACACATGAATGGTCCTAAAATGTTCCTACACATGAATGGTCCTAAAATGCTCCTTCACATAAATGGTCCTAAAATTTTCCTTCACATGAATGGTCCTAAAATGCTCCTTCTCTCTATGATGGTCAAATGCTCTAATTGGACACCGAAGACCAATATGTACAATGTTGAGTTTCTAGAACTTCTGTATCTAAGTGGAATTATACTGTGATCCTGCTCCATCAACTTCTTGTCTAAACTTTTCTATCATTTCCTAAACGTAGGCAGCCAATCCATCATGATAGAAAGTTTTCCGCTCTGTGATCCCCCCCGCAGCCTCGGACCGATGCCGCACACAGAAGGGTCATGCCCTTTCTTTAGAAGAAATAGAAATAGCGATTTCCTTTCCAAAATCTGGAGCCTTTTATTTATCAGTTATGAAATTATAACATATGAAATGAATTTTATTAAATAAGGAGAGGAAACCATAAATGCAGATGAGGCTGGTGAGTTGCAGTCACTATAATTTGCTGGATGGAGCAGTTCTGCCATTTCCTGGTGAAGAGGACAGTTCTTCAGCCAAATTGGAAATGGTTCATTTTTTCACAACTGTTACTGAAATCCACAGTAGTTGATGATTTTGGGTCTTTGTGTGTTTGCAATCAAGACAATGAATATATCTACATTTTTCAAAGCTTTAAATCCGCTCTATTAGCATAGACTGAAATGATAAATTCCTCTTGCTTGCAACTACCACTAGAGGGGGCTCATGAGATTTGTGCATACTGTCTTCATATTATCCCTTTCTCTAGACATGACATCCTTGTAGGTCAGGTGCAACTGTATACTTGAGGCCTCAGTCAATAGGGGCTATCACATTTAAGGATATACATTGTTCCATGACTCTTCCAGGACTTCATAGGAGATTGCTACAAGAACAATACATGGCAACACAGATGCCAGCGGGATGACAAGCACTGGCTGTGATCACTGATCGCCTGCAGCAGATACAAACTGGCTACTGGTAAGCAAACACCAGAAGGATCTCTAGAGCAGGGTTCCCCAACTCCAGTCCTCAAGGCCCACCAACAGATCATGTTTTCAGGATTTCCTTAGTATTGCTCAGGTGTTAATTGCTTCACCTGTGCAATACAAAGGGAATCCTGAAAGCATGATCTATTGGTAGGCCTTGAGGACTGGAGTTGGGGAACCCTGCTCTAGAGCACCAATAGTGAGTCTGCAAGGGAAAAAAATCATGATTGATGGTTATTTTTTTCAATTTCATAGCAATTGCCTTTTTTATATTATTTTCTTATCTAGCAGACAGAAATCGATTTTTAGTTTAATTCATAAATCGCAATCAGAAAGCTGAGCTTAGTGATGAAGCACCCCCTAGTGGTGGCTGCAGAGGAAATCTTTTCATATATCTCTGTATACAGGGAGCTCCCCCTAGTGGTGGCTGCAGACAGGATCTTATCATGTATGTCTGTATACAGTGAGCTCCCACTAGTGGTGGCTGCAGACAGGATCTTATCATGTATCTCTGTATACAGGAAGCTCCCTCTAGTGGTGGCTGCAGACAGGATCTTATCATGTATCTATGTATACAGGGAGCTCCCCCTAGTGGTGGCTGCAGACAGGATCTTATTGTGTATCTCTGTATCTCTGTATACAGGGAGCTCCCCCTAGTGGTGGCTGCAGACAAAATCTTATCATGTATACAGGGAGCTCCCCCTAGTGGTGGCTGCAGACAGGATCTTATCATGTATCTCTGTATACAGGGAGCTCCCCCTAGTGGTGACTGCAGACAGGTTCTTATCATGTGTCTCTGTATACAGGGAGCACCCCCTAGTGGTGGCTGCAGACAGGATCTTATCATGTATCTCTGTATACAGGGAGCTCCCCCTAGTGGTGACTGCAGTCAGGATCTTATCATGTATCTCTATATACAGGGAGCTCCCCCTAGTGGTGGATACAGACAGGATCTTATCATGTATCTCTGTATACAAGGAGCTCCCCCTAGTGGTAGCTGCAGACAGGATCTTATCATGTATCTCTGTATACAGGGAGCTCCCCCTAGTGGTGGCTGCAGACAGGATCTTATCATGTATCTCTGTATAGAGGGAGCGCCCTCTAGTGGTGGCTGCAGACAGGATCTTATCATGTATCTCTGTATACAGGGAGCTCCCCCTAGTGGAGACTGCAGACAGGATCTTATAATGTATCTCAGTATACAGGGAGCTCCCCCTAGTGGTGGCTGCAGACAGGATCTTATCATTTATCTCTGTATACAGGGAGCTCCCCCTAGTGGTGTCTGCAGACAGGATCTTATCATGTATCTCTGTATACAGGGAGCTCCCCCTAGTGGTGGCTGCAGACAGGATCTTTTCATGTATCTCTGTATACAGGGAGCTCCCCCCAGTGGAGACTGCAGACAGGATCTTATCATGTATCTTGGTATACAGGGAGCTCCCCCTAGTCTTGTCTGCAGACAGGATCTTATCATGTATCTCTATACAGGGAGCTCCCCCTAGTGGTGGCTGCAGACAGGATCTTATCATGTATCTCTGTATACAGGGAGCTCCCCCTAGTGGTGGCTGCAGACAGGATCTTATCATGTATCTCTGCATACAGGGAGCTCCCCCTAGTGGTGGCTGCAGACAGGATCTTATCATGTATCTCTGTATACAGGGAGCTCCCCCTAGTGGTGACTGCAGACAAAATCTTATCATGTATACAGGGAGCTCCCCCTAGTGGTGACTGCAGACAGGATCATATCAAGTATCTCTGTTTACAGGGAGCTCCCCCTAGTGATGGTTACAGACAGGATCTTATCATGTATCTCTGTATACAGGGAGCTCCCCTAGTGGTGGCTGCAGACAGGATCTTATCATGTATCTCTTTATACAGGGAGCTCCCCCTAGTGGTGGCTACTGACAGGATCTTATCATGTATCTCTGTATACAGGGAGCTCCCCCTAGTGGTGGCTGCAGACAGGATCTTATCATGTATCTCTGTATACAGGGAGCTCCCCCTAGTGGTGGCTACGGACAGGATCTTATCATGTATCTCAGTATACAGGAAGCTCCCTCTAGTGGTGGCTGCAGACAGGATCTTATCATGTATCTATGTATACAGGGAGCTCCCCCTAGTGGTGGCTGCAGACAGGATCTTATTGTGTATCTCTGTATCTCTGTATACAGGGAGCTCCCCCTAGTGGTGGCTGCAGACAAAATCTTATCATGTATACAGGGAGCTCCCCCTAGTGGTGGCTGCAGACAGGATCTTATCATGTATCTCTGTATACAGGGAGCTCCCCCTAGTGGTGACTGCAGACAGGTTCTTATCATGTGTCTCTGTATACAGGGAGCACCCCCTAGTGGTGGCTGCAGACAGGATCTTATCATGTATCTCTGTATACAGGGAGCTCCCCCTAGTGGTGACTGCAGACAGAATCTTATCATGTATCTCTATATACAGGGAGCTCCCCCTAGTGGTGGATACAGACAGGATCTTATCATGTATCTCTGTATACAAGGAGCTCCCCCTAGTGGTAGCTGCAGACAGGATCTTATCATGTATCTCTGTATACAGGGAGCTCCCCCTAGTGGTGACTGCAGACAGGATATTATCATGTATCTCTGAGCTCCCTCATTTGGTGGCTTCAGAATCTTACCATGCAACTTTGTCTATGCGGGGACATTGAAGTTCTGTAACATAGAAAACAACAGTGTTGGTTGTATTATGCTGATATCATAAGTATTCAGTGTATTAAAGTGATATCAGTAGTAATGGCTTATTAAGCAATGAATCCGCAAAAGTCCATCAATAGCAAGGACTCTTGTTTTATTTTGTGAATGTGTTGTCAGAAGGGTGTTACGTTTCCCCGGAAGACCTTGATTCAGATTGTCCTGTTGGGTAATGAATCGCAGGTCTTCTTTAGAGATGGTGTGCTTTGTGTTCCATATGAAATGGATTTAGCTTCTTCTGGTGCTGAAAAGGTTAATGACACTTTCTATGCTGGTAAGAAACATGCAGCTTCATTTCAGCTGCTTCTGATCTGGCCATTACCTTTTCCTTTATAAATTGGTCAGACCTTCTAGTCAATGCCAGTGAAAGATTTGTCTTCCTGTGCTGTGTGCTAAAGCTAAATAGTTGGAGTAGAATTGTTGTAGTAGTGTTCTGTGGCTTGCTGTAGTATCTGTGTGTTTATCTCTTCATCTCTTTTCCTATTTAGTTTATTCCTCCCTGTCCCTATCCTCCTTCCTATTGTTGGTTAGTGCTTTGGCATGATAGAGGTTTTCTGTTATCCCTGTTATTCTTTGTGTCTTGTTTACCTTACCTGTCCCATTCCTCATGGGTTGGGGGAGGGGACAGATCAGGTTTAGCAGGAGTATAGTAAGGTCAGAGACTCAGGTCTCTCTACCATCAAGAGTACCCCTGGGACAGGGATAGTTAGGGTCCCAGTTCCAAGGACAGTTTGAGGCCTCCTTTCCTTACCTAAGAACATCACAGCATGACAAGTACAGTCTATGACACAATAATGGACCCTAAAGGTCCAGCAGAAGTCATCCACATTGGAAACCCCGAGTTAGTATTGAGTTATTATAAATTGCACACAAGGAGGCAATGATGCCACGTCTAACATTTGCTGATTATGAACAGTTACATATATCTGTATTATATGTTCTGCGTATATCATATGTACATTTTTTTATGAATATGGTAAAAATATGCCACAAACTTTAAGTCACTGACTCTATATTCTGCAGGTTACATTTCTGGTAGACATCGGGACCTGCGGCATCAGTGACGGTCACTCCATAACTAATAATCTTTATATTTGCTGTTCTCTCCTGATCTATGAACCATTTATGACTGCAGTAATGAGTTGTCTTTCTTTTACAACATGGCTGCTCCCTCGCTCCCTTTACTATCTTGTCTGCGTGATATATCCATTTCTGCGCCGTCACATTACAGCAGCGGGAGATATGGGAGCAAATAGCCTGAAATAGGGATATTTCTTGCAATACTCTCACTTCTGAGAAAGTCTATTAACTTCTCTCAGGGCACTCGAGTGGCTCCTTACTCAACACACCTTGTACCTTGCCTCATTTCATTCTTTAAAGCCATTTAATTCAGAAGAAATTTATCGATCTTGTCCTGATACTCTCTCATACACTGAATTTCCCAGCTGCGAGTTAGCACAAGCTGCATACTGGGCCATTAGACCAAAAATTGAAAAGTTCTCTTTATATTTGGAGCTCTATACCCTGTAACTTGGAAAATTTAATATGATTGTATAATTTGAGATTTACTAAGAACAAACAAGACTCATCATCAAATTACAATAATACCCCAGACCTCCACCGATCATAAAGTGATCAGACCTCCATCGATCATAAAGTGATCAGACCTCCATCTATCTTAAAGTGATCAGACCTCCACCGATCATAAAGTGATCAGACTTCCACCGATCATAAAGTGATCAGACTTCCACCGATCATAAAGTGATCAGACCTCCACCAGTCATAGAGTGATCAGATCTCCATCAATCATAAAGTGATCAGACCTCCATCAATCATAAAGTGATCAGATCTCCATCAATCATGAAGTGATTAGATCTCCACTGATCATAGAGTGATCAGGCCTCCACTGTTCATAAAGTGATCAGACCTCCATCGATCATAAAGTGATCAGATCTCCATCGATTATAAAGTGATCAGACCTCCACTGATTATAAAGTGATCAGATCTCCATCTATCACATTGATCAGACCTCCACCGATCATAAAGTGATCAGACCTCCATCAATCATAAAGCAATCAGACCTCCACTGTTCATAGAGTGATCAGACCTCCTCCAATCATAGAGTGATCAGACCTCCGCTGATTATAAAGTGATCAGTCCTCCATCGATCATAAAGTGATCAGATCTCCACCGATTATACAGTGATAAGATCTCCATTTATCATAAATTGATCAGACCCCCACTGATCATAAAGTGAATGGATCTTCACAGATCATAAAAATTGATCAGATCTCCACTGATAATAGAGTGATCAGACCTCCAAAGATCACAAAATGATTATACCTCCAGCGATCATTAAGTGAACATACATCCACTGATCATAAAGTGATTAGACCTCCACCAATCATGAAGTGATCAGACCTCCACTGATAACAAACTGATCAAACCTCAGAATAGAAATCATTGAGATTTCCTCTAAAATAAATGGCCCTCAACAGATCAAAAAGTGACCAGACCTCCACAGATCATAAAATGATCAGACCTCCACCGATCTTAAGATGATCAGACCTTCACAGATCACAAAGTGATCAGACCTAGAGCACTCATAATCAGATCTCCACTGATCACAAAAAAGTGATCAGACTTCCATGGATCATAAACATTGATCAGGCCTCCATGGATCATAAAGTCTTGCACCGATGATGGTCATTAGACCTCCAATGATCGCAAAGTGATCACGCCTCCACCGCTCATTAAGTGATCAAACTTCCACCAACCACAAAGTGATCAGCCCTCCATGGATCATGAATTGATTGGACTTCCAAAGCTCATAAAGTGATCATATGTCTTGATGAGATGCCATCCACGAATGCACATGGCAGAAGCCTTTTAAGACTAAAGCTTGGTTCATAGTAAGATTCTCTGAATCTTCTTGTGACTAGGGATGAGCGAGTATACTCGTTAGGATTCGGTACTCGGCGAGTAATGAGGTACTCGTGGTACTCGAATGCTAGTGAGTAAATTTCACTACTCGCCTCGCAATATTCGGATCTCCCGCCACCATGTGTTAGCCAATCACAGTAAAGCCAGTGCCTTCTTTGTTTTGGCATTACAGTGATTGGCTGGCCGCGCAGCATCACTGTATCGCTGGAGCCCCTGGAGAGCGGTCACATCAGCTCATGCGGCTGTTCTCCACGGGAGATCGACGTGAGACCCTCATTATTAATGGGACTACGGCGGAAAGGTGAGTATAGGTTGGTTTATTATTTAAAAATTTTTACAGGTGATCAATGGCTTCGGGGAATTAGGTGAATGGTGAGTATGTACTCTATGTTGTGTGTTGTATGCTATGTGTATGTACTGTATGTTATATGTTGTATGTTCTGTATGTCTTTTTCTTTTTTTTACATTCACCATATTAGCCGGATGATGGGAATACTACTTTCCCATCATCCACTAATGCTGTCACTGTAGCGGGCATAGCCGGATGGGACAGGTAGTCCCATCGGACGATGCCCGCACAGCCACCACACAGAGCCTAGCACAGCCCCGCACACACACACAGCCCCACAGACCCCCGCACACATTCTCCATGCACACATAGTCTCCGCCCACACACATTCTCTGCCCATTACTCGCATTTCCCATAAACTTACATTGGACTCGCTACTCGTTACGAGTACCAGAGTATTAGGAGCTACTCGTAACGAGCACAACGAGTCCGAGTATTTCACTACTCGCTCATCCCTACTTGTGATTTCAGTTTTCCCTATAAGGAAAAAAGTCAACGACAATTTGATAAATCTCTTACCTCAAAACACTGGATTGGGACGAGTTCATAAGACGGTCTTTCCATTTTTTTTTCTGTAACCTCAAGCTTGACAACAAGGTGCCACATGGCTCTGTCTTCGCCGAGGCAGCTCTGTTGCCATGTCTCATATAGTTTTCAGAGGAGAGTCTGGGAAGTCATTGCCGTCTAGGGTGATTGTTGCCTCTGAATTTGCAATTTGGATCCTCGGACTCTTGTTTTCTGATATGTGGGATTTTGACTTTTAATTAAAGTTATACTTTTTAGGAAAACTTTACAAACCAATTGTCATATTGATCCCGTAACCCGCAGATATATTACACACTTGTTTTAGATCTTATGGATATGCCCTAAGTGTATTAGACGGGAAATACCCTTTACTTCTATGGTCAGTGCCTTGTGGGCAGAAGAATGTCCTTTTTATAAAAGGGCTTTATCCCATTGCTCATAATGTGGAGCTTCTCAGGTTCTGAGATATTTTTACATGAGGCAGGAACGTTCTCTAGTCCCTGATATTTCCTCTGAGTAGCGATATCTGGAAATGATAAACTTATTATATTGTATCTGCTAATAACACATTGTGAGTGCAGCCGTCATTACTGGACTCCACTGTTACCTTTCTGCGCATTCTTAATAATGCGGTATTGGATTCTCTACGACTACATGACTCAGTAAAATGTCCAAGTGTGCCTACGTTCTGTGAAATGAGATGTGCACATGCAATATTTTGCAGGGCTTACTTTGCTACAATTTATTCGGAGGGAATTATTAGGAATCAGATGATTTTGGACAATAGTCACTTCACTTTGTCCAACCATTTTACTCATTACAGAAGGTTGCATCTGTCAGAAAAGAGTCACATGACTTCAGGGGCTCCTGTATATTGGCTTGGAGCTGTTACATCACATGGTATCGTGCAGCCAAACAGGAGTGAGTATGAAACCCTGTATAAAAGCCAAGGCAGGGAATGCAGCTGTATAAAAGCCAAGGCAGGGAATGCAGCTGCATAAAAGCCAAGGCAGGGAATGCAGCTGTCATTTAGTGGTGAATCGGGATAGTGAAAGGATGTCACACCTCCAAGCTTAACCTTTCAGATAGGGAAGGAAAGTCATAAAACACTGAAGAAACTGTACAGTTAGTGAGTTGTTACAGAAATAAAGAAGAAATAAAGAAATTGCACAGAAATAAAGAAGATTGCGTAAGAATGAGAGAATAATACAGATTTAGCTAAATAGAGAGAGATAGGAGAGTCTCTGTGTCTTAGATATCTTTTCAGGGTAATTCAAGACTTTAGAGTACTTTCGGTTTGTGGTGAAACAACTAACTGTATGTTAAATACAGCTATCATATCGAAATGTATAGCACAGCCAATCAAGAGGAAATATCAAAGCCTGTATAAAAGCTGAAGCAGGGAATGAAGCAGCCACTTTGTGGTGAATCAGGATAGCAAGTGGATTAGGGATGAGCGAGTAGTGAAATACTCGGACTGGCTGTACTCATTACGAGTAGCTCCTAATACTTGGGTACTCGTAACGAGAAGCGAGTCCAATGTAAGTCTATGGGAAATGCGAGTAATGGGCAGAGAATGTGTGTGGGCGGAGACTATGTGTGCGGGGGTCTGTGGGGCTGTGTGTGTGTGCGGGGCTATGCTGGGCTCTGCGGCCTCTGCCAGTGCTGTGCGGGGCCTGTGCGGGCTGTGTGGGCTGTGCAGGGCCTGTGTTGGCTCTGAGCGGGGCCTGTGTGGGCTGTGCGGGCATCGTCCGATGGGACTACTTGTCCCATCCGGATATGCCCTCTACAGTTAGGCTGTGTTCACACACAGCGTTTTTTTAGTGGTTTTTACCCCGGTTTTCACTATAAAACCGCTAAAAATAAGCTTCCCAGTCATTTCTATGCATTTTGCACTTTTTGTGCACATTGATGCGTTTTTTACTGCAAAAAAAATGCATCGCGGTAAAAAACGCAGCATGCTCATTAATTTTGTGGATTTTTCCGCGGTTTTGGCTTCTTCCATGCGGTTTGAAACCGCTGTGGAAAAAAACGCATCAAAATTGCATCAAAACCACGCAAAAAACGTGCAAAAACCGTCGCGGAAAAATAGGTGCGGTTTCTGGGAAGGGATTCAGGTTTTTGAGCAGAAATTTTCTGCAACGTGTGCCCTTAGCCTTACAGCATTAACGGATGATGGGAAAGTAGTATTCCCATCATCCGGCTAATGTGGTGAATGTAAAAAAAAAAAAAAGACATACAGAACATACACAACATATAACATACTGTACATACACATAACATACAACACATAACATAGAGTACATACTCACCGCACACACCTAATTCCCCGAAGCCATCGATCACCTGAAAAAAATTAAAATAATAAACCAACCTATACTCACCTTTCCACCGTAATTTCATTAATAACGAAAGTCCCACATCGATCTCCAGTGGAGAGCTGCCACATCAGCTGATGCAATCGCTCTCCAGGGGCTCCAGAGATACAGTGATGCTGCGCGGTCAGCCAATCACAGTAATGCCACAAGAAAGAAGGCAGTGGCTTTACTGTGATTGGCTAATACATGCCGGCGGGAGATCCGAATATTGCGAGGCGAGTAGTGAAATTTACTCACTAGGATTTGAGTACCACGAGTACCTCATTACTCGCCGAGTACCGAATCCTAACGAGTAGAGTTGAGCGACTTTTGGTTTTTTAGGGTCGAGTTTCGTTTCGTGAAACCCGACTTTTCCAAAAGTCGGGTCGAGCAAGATCGTCCGATTATAGGGAAAAGTCGGGGTCGTCCCGAAACACGAAACCCAATGTAAGTCAATGGGGAATAAAAGTCGGCAGTGAGAGGAGGACAGGAAACACACCTACAGTGCCCATTTGAATGCCAAAAGCATCAATTCTTCTTACTTAAGCTTGTCAACCTTAATTAACTTCATAATACAAGTTACGCACTGAAAAATGGGGGTTATTTGGCTAAAGTTGTGGGGGGGTAGGGCTGGCTCCAGGATTTCATGTGCCCTGGGCGAAAGAGCGCCCCTTTAACACATACCACAACTCATCATGCTCCGATACGGCAGAGAAATATCGGTATAGTACAATGAAAAATACTTCACTTTTTACATCTCATGACGAGGCCCATCTATTTCTCCATACAGAATCATTGGTCCCATATAATGTTTGAAACAGTATATGATGAGCTCCACATAATGCTACAGTATATGTTGGTCCCCATGGATGAAGCTCCACTGTCTTATGGGCCCAAATAATGCTCCAAACATAATGGGCCCCATTTCTAATGCTCTAGTGTATAATGGGCCCTGTAAATGCTGCTCCAGTGTCTGATGTCCACCTTTGGAATGTTCCAGTGTATGGTGGGCCCCATCTATCATTCTCCAGAGTATAGTGCTCCCCAAAAATTGCTGTCCCAACATTGAAAACAATCAAATAAGTCTCCTCGCTAGGGAATCCCTGTACTTGTCTGGACTCCTCGTCGTCCCCATCTTCCATCTCACTGCACAGTATTTCAACCTTGCAAGTGCTGTGATCCTGAGCAAGCAGGGGGGCCCACTCATTGGCAACAGCACTGGCACAGGGCCCCTGATAGTACGGTGGTGTGTCTGATGGCGGGTGGGCCGAACCTGCACTTTCATCTGCAGCTTCCTCTTTGTCACCGTGTAAGATGGAACTGTATATGGGAAGGGTAACCTGAGTTTCATCAGGGTCAGATTCAGGCCGTGTAGCGTGCGAGGGGAATGTAGTGGTCTGGGTCAATGTACCAGCAGATTCATCGAGCAGTGGCTGGGCATCAGTGCACTTGTGTCGCCCCCAGGAGTACGGTCGCCACAGTGGCATTACCTTCCTCCTAGGGAGTGTGATGTCATGCTTGGGAGCAACGAAGGATCTCTCTAGCAGGTTAACTGATTGGGCGGCGTTATTCCCACGAGTCATGACCCTCCAAACAGCGTTCATGAAGGCAAAGTGTTTGTTTTACGTGGGCAGTATGGTTGCAAAGCTGAACCTTAAAGGAATGTCCAGAAGGGCACCACCAGGAGTGGAGCCTACGGTTAAATTCGACTCCACCTGGGAAACCTCAACCATGCCAGCTACAGAACAGATGCACACATTGCAAGCTTAATTCCGTTAACGAACGAGACTCCGTCATGCCCCGTGGTCCGAGTCCGGCTTACTAGAGGGACACGTGAGGCTCTGGCACATGAGATTGGCCAATAACTGGTGTGTCATGCCCTTACATGTCCGTGGCTGCATGTGCGCTACACTGAAAAGGCCAGCGTTTGTCGCTTACAGGTGCAGATAACCCGCTGAACAACGTTAGTGATGGGGATCTGTGATTACAATTATTACCCGCGAACGATGATTTCCCAGTAAGTGCAGGTCAACCGCAGTTCCGGAATTAGGCCTAACCGTCATTCCTGAAAAAATTAAAAACTTACGTGTGCAAACCACAGGTGCTGTAGCTTGCTTAACAGCTCGCCAGCCGTTCTCACGCCCAGTATGGATTACACGTGATTGCACAAAGGTGAGAAAGGGTACCGTATCCCCAGATAACATGTATGGATAGCGTACACATTGAAAATATATGTCTATACATCAGGAGGCAGGCTCAGACGGTGTTAGGCCCAGTATGGATTGCACGTGATTGCACAAAGGTTAGAAAGGGTACCGTATCCCCGGATAACATGTATGGATAGCGTACACATTCAAAATATATGTCTATACATCAGGAGGCAGGCTCAGACGGTGTTAGGCCCAGTATGGATTGCACGTGATTGCCCAAAGGTTAGAAAGGGTACCGTATCCCCGGATAACATGTATGGATAGCGTACACATTCAAAATATATGTCTATACAGCAGGAGGCAGGCTCAGACGGTGTTAGGCCCAGTATGGATTGCACGTGATTGCACAAAGGTTAGAAAGGGTACCGTATCCCCGGATAACATGTATGGATAGCGTACACATTCAAAATATATGTCTATACATCAGGAGGCAGGCTCAGACGGTGTCAGGCACAGTATGGATTTGACGGCCCAGATTACACAGCGGAGGAGCAGGGAGAGGTAAAGATTGCAAATGCTGGGGCCCTGCCCAAGCAAGGGGGGCCCACTCGTGCGCGTCGGTACTGGCACTGGGCCCCTCATAGTACAGCGGTGTGTCTGACCTGCACCGTCAGAGACACTTGAATGCACTATGAGGGACCCTGTGCCAGTGCCCGCGCCCAAGAGTCGGCCTACCCACCTGTCCAGGGCAACGGCACTCGCACGGTGTCGTGCGCTAGGTGGTGACCCCGGCCATGGGGGGGGAGGCAGCACAGTTAGGGAGTTTTAGAAAGTGGCATATGTTGATGATGGACATTCAGCTGATGCAAAAGGCGAAATAGGTGAAGTCCCAGGAAGAGGTGGACCAAAGCAAGCCATTTTTCTGTCACCCTATGTGTCATCAGGGGAAGGTGGGACAAAATCCTTGGAAACCCATGCATGGTTCATTTTAATGAAGGTTAGATCATCCACATTTTGGGTTGACAGACGGGTCCTTTTTTCTGTCAGGATTGATCCAGCTGCACTGAAGACTCTTTCCGATAGCACACTTGCAGCTGGGCAAGCGAGCTCCTGTAAGGCATATTGGGCCAATTCAGGCCAGGTGTCCAGTTTAGCGGCCCAATAGTCAAAGGGGAATGACCTGTGTGGGAGAACATCGATATGGGAGGAAAACTAGTTTGTAACCATAGTTGACAACTGCTGTCTCCTGTCACTTTCCATCGATGCAGTATTACCAGTTGTGTGAGCGGTATTTGAAAAATCAGTCCACAACATTGTCATGAAACCCCTGTCTCCAACGCCACTTCTGCTGTGTGCACCACGAACACCTCTGCCAAGCTGCCCCCGGCCCGTACGGCTCGTGTGAGAACCATCACCGCTGCTGTGTGCTGGGAATGCCTCAAGCAACCGATTTACCAGAGTTGCTTGTTTATTAGCCAATATTAGGTCAAGGTTCTCCTGTGGCATGATGTTTTGTAATTTGCCTTTAAAGCGTGGATCCAGGATGCTGGCCAACCAGTAGTCGTCATCGTTCATCATTTTGGCAATGCGGGGGTCCCTTTTTAGGATCTGCAAGGCATAATCTGACATGTGGGCCAATGTTCCCGGTGTCAATGATGCACTGCGAGTGCTGGGTGGAGGAGCACTTTCTGGCAAATCCACATCCCTCCAGTCACGCACAAACCCTGTACCAGACCTTGCCACGCCAACATTTTCACTTGCCCCATGAGATGCATCCTCCTCCCCTAAGTAATCATCCCCATCATCATCCTCCTCCTCCTCTTCTTCCTCCACCTCGTCCAGGAGAGGTCCCTGAGCAGACAATGGCTGAATGTCATCAAGGATTCCCTCCTCCTCTTCCTCCTCATCAACATTGGCTGCAGACGCCTGCTCCTTAAGGTGCGTCAAAGTTTGCATGAGCAGACGCATAAGTGGGATGCTCATGCTTAGGATGGCGTCGTCTGCGCTTACCAGCCATGTGCATTCCTCAAAACACTGAAGGACTTTACAGAGGTCTTTCAGCTTCGACCACTGCACACCTGTCAACTCCATGTCTGCTCTCAAAGTGCCTGGCCGTGTATCCTCCCACAAATGCATTATGGCCTGCCTCTGCTCGCACAGCCGCTCCACCATGTGCAGGGTGGAGTTCCACCTTGTTGCAATGTCGATAATGAGGCGGTGGTTGGGAAGGTGGAGCAATCGCTGCAGCTTCTGCATACGAACGGAGTGTACAGGCGACCGGCGGATGTGCGCGCACAGTCTTCGCACCTTCTGGAGCAGGGCTGTTAACTCCGGATAATTTTTGAGGAAGCACTGCACCACCAGGTTCAAGGTGTGAGCCAAGCAAGGTATGTGGCTGAGTTTTAAAAGGGCTATGGCTGCCACAAAATTACGGCCGTTATCACTAACTACCTTGCCTGCCTCAAGATGTACACTGCCCAGCCATGACTCAGTTTGTCGCTTCAAGTACTCGGCCAGCACCTCGGCGGTGTGTCTGTTGCCCAAACACATCATCTGCAACACAGCCTGCTGACGCTTTCCACTAGCTGCTCGATAGGGGGACACATCGTGTGCAACAGTGGCAGCTGCAGATGGAGTGCTCGTACGACTGCGCTCTGTGGACGAGCTTTCGCTTCTGGAGGAGGAGGAGGAGGGTCGAACGCCTACAGCCAACTGTTTCCTATACCGTGGGCTAGGCAGCACTGTCCCACCACCGCTGTCCCCTGTGGACCCTGCATCCACCACATTAACCCAGTGCGCAAGTGATGGACACGTAACGGCCCTGGCCATGCCGACTGGACCATGCATCAGTTGTGAGGTGCACCTTTCCGCTCACTGACTGCTTGAGTGCATGGACAATGCGGTCTTTCACATGATGGTGGAGGGCTGGGATGGCTTTGCGAGAGAAGAAATGGCGACTGGGTAGGTCATAGCGTGGTACTGCATAGGCCATGAGTTCGCGGAAAGCTGTGCTTTCCACCAACCGAAAGGGCATCATCTCAAACGAGATTAGTTTGGCAATGTGGGCGTTCAAACCCAGTGTACGCGGATGAGAGACTGAGTACTTTCTTGACCTACTCATAGTGTCAGGGAGGGTGAGCTGGACTTGAGAGCTGCATATGGTGGAAGTAGCGGTGGACAGGGCGGACTGAGAGAGGGTTGATGATGGTGATGGAGTTGTTGTTCTTTCTGATGGCCTAGAATCAGTCTTTTGTTGATATAACAGTGGGATTCCCTGACTGCTGTGGCCTTGCAACGACACCTCAACATTTGCTGCTGTGCTAACCAGTGGGCTTACAGTGGGGGAAACAATGTAGTGTTGCTGACTACTTTCGTTGTGATCAGTTGCACATGTGGCACCTGAGGTTTGGTGTTGTGTCCACGCTTGCAAGTGCATGGTGGTTAAATGTCTAAGCATGCAACTGGTATTCAAATTTTTCAGATTTTTCCCTTGGCTAAAGGTCTTTGCGCACTTCTTACAGATAACCTTGGCCTGATCATGAGGATTTTGTTCAAAAAAGTGCCACACTGCACTCTTCCTACTTTGGCAGACATTGTGCGGCCTAGCACGCTGTGATCTTTTGACCCTCTGGACAAGCTGTCCAGCAACTATTTTGATGTTTGGAACCTGTCTTTGGAGTGCTCCGGGCCTGCCAGATAACAGCTGTTGCGATGTCGATGTCTGCTGTGGATGCTCCTCATCTGAGCTATTGGAAGCAGCACCCTCTTCCCCCAATGGATGCCAATCTGGGTCAACAACTGGGTCATCCATCACCTCCTCTTCTATGTCATGTGCACCTTCCTCTGTGTCACCGTGTATGGTGGTATAGTGTGCGGGAAGGGGCACCTGAGTCTCAGCAGGGTCAGAATCTGGCTCTGTACACTGCGAGGACAATGTAGTGCTCTGAGTGAATGTACCAGCAGAATCATCCATCAGCGGCTGTGCATCAGTGCACTCCATGTCAGATTCATCTTGGCCTGGGTAATTCACCATTTCACTTGATAATCCAGGCATGGTATGTGAAAACAGCTCCATGGAGTAATCAGTACTATGGCCTGCGTCATCCTTCAATCTTGGTTGGGGTGAAGGACACAAGGAAAGGTGTGGTTCATGAACATGAGCCTCCAATGACGACTCAGTGCTTTTACTTTTTACAACTGAAGAAGAGGAGGCGATAGAGCTGGAGGCTGAGTCAGCAATGTAAGACAAAACTTTTTCCTGATGCTCTGGCTTTAAAAGCGGTTTGCCAACTCCTAGAAAACTAAGCATTCAAGGCCTTATGTAGCCAGACGATGACGCAGGCTCAACACCTCCTGCATTCGGTCCTATTTTGCTCTTGCCACTACCATCAGATCCACCACCAACACCATCATTACCAGCTGCCAACCCCCGTCCAATTCCACGGCCTCTTCCACCAGCCTTCCTCATTTTTGGTAGAAATGTAGACAAAATCCAACAAACTATATATAGTAATGTAAAACAAGGTACAAGGTGTCTATAGGACAGGGGAGATTTTTAATTTCTGCAGACACTTGTGGACACTGGACACTTTTGGATTGTGTGAGGCCCAATGAATATCTGAGCGCTATGTGACAGGCTCGATGGCACAGCTGTGACCAAAGTGACTAGAGGATAAAGGAGATTTTGAATTTCTGCACACACTTGTGGACACTGGACACTTTTGGATTTTGTGAGGCCCAATGAATATCTGAGCGCTATGTGACAGGCTCGATGGCACAGCTGTGACCAAAGTGACGAGAGGATAAGGGAGATTTTGAATTTCTGCAGACACTTGTGGACACTGGACACTTTTGGATTGTGTGAGGCCCACTGATATCTGAGCGCTATGTGACAGGCTCAATGGCACAGCTGTGACCAAAGTGACTAGAGGATAAGGGAGATTTTGAATTTCTGCAGACACTTGTGGACACTGGACACTTTTGGATTGTGTGAGGCCCACTGATATCTGAGCGCTATGTGACAGGCTCAATGGCACAGCTGTGACCAAAGTGACTAGAGGATAAGGGAGATTTTGAATTTCTGCAGACACTTGTGGACACTGGACACTTTTGGATTGTGTGAGGCCCAATGAATATCTGAGCGCTATGTGACAGGCTCGATGGCACAG
Source organism: Dendrobates tinctorius (assembly GCF_039654945.1). Lineage (NCBI taxonomy): Eukaryota > Metazoa > Chordata > Amphibia > Anura > Dendrobatidae > Dendrobates > Dendrobates tinctorius. The sequence continues at coordinate 1,253,517 of NW_027362028.1, forward strand.
CTGTGACCAAAGTGACTAGAGGATAAGGGAGATTTTGAATTTCTGCACACACTTGTGGACACTGGACACTTTTGGATTGTGTGAGGCCCAATGAATATCTGAGCGCTATGTGACAGGCTCGATGGCACAGCTGTGACCAAAGTGACTAGAGGATAAAGGAGATTTTGAATTTCTGCACACACTTGTGGACACTGGACACTTTTGGATTGTGTGAGGCCCAATGAATATCTGAGCGCTATGTGACAGGCTCGATGGCACAGCTGTGACCAAAGTGACGAGAGGATAAGGGAGATTTTGAATTTCTGCAGACACTTGTGGACACTGGACACTTTTGGATTGTGTGAGGCCCAATGAATATCTGAGCGCTATGTGACAGGCTCGATGGCACAGCTGTGACCAAAGTGACTAGTGGATAAAGGAGATTTTGAATTTCTGCACACACTTGTGGACACTGGACACTTTTGGATTGTGTGAGGCCCAATGAATATCTGAGCGCTATGTGACAGGCTCGATGGCACAGCTGTGACCAAAGTGACTAGAGGATAAAGGAGATTTTGAATTTCTGCACACACTTGTGGACACTGGACACTTTTGGATTGTGTGAGGCCCAATGATATCTGAGCGCTATGTCACAGGCTCGATGGCACAGCTGTGACAAAAGTGACTAGAGGATAAGGGAGATTGGATTGCTTTGAAAAAAGCAGTTTGCAGAGCAGTGGGTAAACAGCAATGCCAGCCTGTCAGGAAGCCTTAAATGGCAGCCCAACAACCAACACCACTGATACACCACAACATAGCCTCCCCTTGCACTGCACAGTGACTGTTGTGTTGTGCAGGCCAAATCGCTAGCAGCAGAAGCAGTTTTTTTTTCTTCTCAGTAGGACAAAAAAAAAAAATTGGGATTGCTTTTAAAAAAGCAGTTTGCGGAGCAGTTGGTAAACAGCAATGCAGGAATGTCAGGAAGCCTTAGAAGGCAGCCCAACAACCAACACCACTGATACACCACTATATAGCCTCCCCTTGCACTGCACACACAGTGACTGGTGTGTGGTACAGGCCAAATCGCTAGCAGCAGAAGCAGTTTCTTTTTCTTCTCAGCAGGACAAAAAAAAAAAATTGGGATTGCTTTTAAAAAAGCAGTTTGCGGAGCAGTGGGTAAACAGCAATGCAGGAATGTCAGGAAGCCTTAGAAGGCAGCCCAACAACCAACACCACTGATACACCACTATATAGCCTCCCCTTGCACTGCACAGTGACTGGTGTGTTGTACAGGCAAAATCGCTAGCAGCAGAAGCAGTTTTTGGTGTCTTCTTCCCTGCCTAACGCTCTCCCTACAAAATCAGCAGCAGCAGCAGCTCTCCCTATTCTGAGATCAGCATGAGTAAGATGGCGGTCGGCGTGCACGCCCTTTTATACCCCCTGTGACTCCCCCCAAAGCAAACCAATCACTTGCATGCCCTTCTGAAAGATGGTGGTGACCCGTGCCTATGTCATCACGTTGCCCACAGTGTCCGTGGATCCTGATTGGCTGAAAAAGAGCGCAAAACAAACTTTTGAAACGCGACTTTGGCGCGTAAGTCGCCGACCTCGTGGCCGACCTCATCCTAGGGTCGGGTTTCGTTTCATGAAACCCGACTTTGCCAAAAGTCGGCGACTTTTGAATTTTTTCGACCCGTTTTGCTCAACTCTACTAACGAGTATACTCGCTTACCCTTAAAGGGGATATCACAGCTCACAGCTTAGCAATAGAGATAGTGAGATAAAGTCATAAAACACTGAATAAATATTAAAGATAGTGTGTGACAGTGACAGTACAGTGGTGAAAAAGATTAGCAGGAAAGAAAGAGACAATAATACAGATTTAATTGATAGGGAGAAAGAGATAGTAGAGTCACTGTATCAACCATTTATCAGGGTAATTGGAGGTTTTAGAATATTTTTGTTGAACCGATTCCCTGCAAATCAAATTTGCAGGTAAAATTCAGAAAACCTGGCGACTTAAAATTTCAAAAGATTCACTGATCTGTAATTGTGATTTCTTGGTTTGTAGACAAGAGGAAACTGATTATCTGGGAAAAACTATTTGCCCTTCTTGCCGATCGCATATTAATATTTCACATGCAAATGAGTCAATTTTGGATAATTTTATGTACTATACAAAGCGCCATGTAAAAGTTTAGGCACCCCTGGTAAAATTACTGTAACAGTTGAAAATGAAATGATCTAAAAGGCCTAAAGTTAAAGATGACACATTTACTGTGTAGTTTAGGCAAAAAATATATATTGTGGTGTAGTAACCACTGTGTCCGCTAGGGGGCGCTGTGTGGAGGTCCCAGGAAAAAGGATGAATGGCAGAATATTGAATGGCCGTTAGGTATCTCAAAGTGGGTGGCTTTGAGATGGAGACTTATGTATGTGTGATCAGCAAGGTCTTTGCTGAGATGCTGATTTAATATGAGAGGGAGAAGTCTCCAGGTAACTAGAGAGATGGGCTGGACTGGTTACCTACAAACCCACCTAGGGGTGTGTCTGAAAATGCCTGTAGTAAAAGGCTATGTGAGTGTGTGAAGGACCTGTGATGAGGTCATAGTCACGTGACCCGGTGGGCGTGGCTATGAACGATATAATGTGGCCAGGGTAGGTCACATGTGGGGAATGCAGGGACCTGGTTGGTCCAGAGCGGAAGGTCCCATGCGCAGGATTGTCTCCTGGCTAACAGCCTGTGTGTGGCTGTGTGTAATGGCTACCAGAGCCTGAAAGTTCCCTGGAGGGATATGGACGCCTGCAGTATGAGTGACGGAACCATGTGGAGACCCTGACGTGGGTGAGATAAATGAGGCTAAGAGAGCCAGTATGCTGGATATTAAACAACCTGTGTGAACACGGGGTTTACAGAGTGAAGCTATAATTGACGCTCTGCTGTTTATGTGAAGCTTTGTTGATTGCTTCTATCGGTTTATGCTGCATAATAAACTGCATGGACTGCTATGCTTGATGGAAAACCCGGGCCGGATGTGTTTTGTTTGCTGCCAAGCGAGAATTCCCCAAGTAAATGACAGCCCTGCCTCACAATATATATATTTTGATATAATTTTACATTTTAAAAATTACAAACAGGAAAATGGGTCAATGCAAAAGTTTGGGCACCCTTGGAGATCTGTATGCTCAGATAACGTTGACCAAGATTTCAGACTTTAAATAGTCTGTTAGTGTTATGGCTTGTTCACCATCATCGTTACGAAAGGACAAATGATGCAAATTTCCTAGCTTTATTGAAACCCAGCCTCCTCTAACCTTGTGCCAAAAAACAGCAGCCATGAGTTCCTCTTATCAGCTGCTGACCACTCTGAAAATGAAAAGTGTGGAGGCCCACAAAGCAGGAGAAGGCTACAAGAATAAAGCAAAGTGTTTTCAAGTTGCCCTTTCCTCAGTTCGGAATGTAATTAAGAAATGACAGTTACCAGGAACTGTAGACGTCAAGATAAGTTCTGGAAGACCAAGCAAAATTTCAGTGCAAGCTGCTCATAGTATTGCTAGAGAGGCAAATTAGAACCCTCGTTTGACTGTAAAAGACCTTCATAAAGATTTTGCAGACTCTGGAGTTGTGGTACATTGTTCTACTGTTCAGAGACACCTGCATAAATATGGCCTTCATGGAAGAGTCATCAGAAGAAAACCTCTCCTGTGCCTTCATCATAAAATGCAGCATCAGAAGTATGCAAGAGATCATCTAAACAAACCTGATGTATTTTGGAAACAAGTCCTGTGGACCGATGAAGATAAAACAGAAATCTTTGGCCACAATAATCAAAGGAATGTGTGGAGGAAAAAGGGCACAGAATTTCAGGAAAAGAACATCTCGTCAACCATTAAGCATGGGGGTAGATCAAACATAGCTTGCGGTTGTGTTGCAGCCAATGGCGCAGGTAACATTTCACGGGTAGAGTGAAGAATGGATTCAGTGAAATTTCGACAAATTCTTAATGCAAACATAACACCATCTGTAAAAAGCTGAAGGTGAAAAGAGGAAGCGGATGGCCTCTACAAATGGAGAATGATCCTAAACACATGTCACAATCCACAATAGACGACCTCAAAAGGCGCAAGCTGAAGGTTTTACTATGGCCCTCACAGTCCCCTTGTTAGGAATGGCAGAACGCACTAAATAAAAATGATAATAAAGTGAGTTCGCTGCTCGGGGTCCACCGTGCAGTAAGTGTTACAACCGCTGCTGAGTGATGGCAGGAGCAAAATGGCGGTATAATGCGCACGGGTTCAACTTCACCGTAGTGCGCAGAGCGGGCTCTGTTCACACACAGAGACGCCGCGACACAAAACACAAAGAACACTGAACCTGTTAGTGTCACAGAGTTCAGTCAAAATGCACACACGGTATATGGTCACAGGAGCAGGCCTTAAGACAGAGGAGCTGCGTCCTTCTAGACCTACCATGTGTGCGGCGTCTCTACTGCGAGCGCCAAGAAGGGCTGCAACTGCAGCGCGGTGTAGGACACTGCCGCTGGACGACAAGGCTGGAAGGCAAGCGTGATGTCGGACTCCAGCGTAGCGGTGCGGTGAGCACAGTGGCTTAAGGCTTGCCACAGACTGGCGCTGACTGCTGAACTAATTCCCTATCCACATGCGTAATATCAGAGGGAAGGGGTTTCATAATAAGTCAGTCACCAGAATCATACATCCGTCAGCATTCACACATAGCAGTATAGTCTATACTAGCGCATGGCGTAACGGCCATGCGCGCTTTTTATAGCCGTGTGGGACCTTCCAGATCTCCGAGATGGACCAATGAGATCTGGAACAGGACCTGGGCACATGACTCCCGATCTCCAATGGGAGATCATCTTGTGAGCATGCCCAGTAGGAGCACAGAGGGACTTAGTCTCTGGAGCGGTCTGCTGCAAAGTAATCTCCTCTGTAGTAGAAAGACAGCAGGAGACCGCAGAATGTGAGGCTCTAGATTCCTGCAGAGCAGACACAGAAACCTGACGCCTAACATTACCCCCCCTCCTAGGGCCCCCTCCTCTTTGAGCCTTCCAATCCACCACCCTGTGCCCATCAGAGGCATAGGCCTCAGACTCGTCCGAAGGCAAGTCTGAGGGCCCGGTAAGAAAATGGGGCACGTGGAAGGTATCAGAGGCGGCAAGATTGCCAGGTTTAAGAAGGGACACTTAGGAGACAACGGGCGCTGCAAAACCGCCCGGAGCATAAGTTGAAATGGAACACCGCAGTGTGACGGCGGACGTCTCCACTCTCTGTTTAAGGAGGTTTACCCGAGCACACGAGGCGCATGCCTGAATATATTTCTTAATGTCCCGAGCCCTGTGCGGCCACCAATACGACCCCGCCAGGAGTTTTGTGGTCTGCATGTAGCCACAGTGACCACCCGTCCTGGACGCGTGTGCCCACGCGAGGACCTTCTGCCGAAGGTGGGGAGGGACAAAGGTCTTGCCCGGCGGCACAGAGTTTGACCATTGCGGGGCACTGTTGTCCTGAGAAACAGCACGTTGACAATGGCAACCGCAAATGGAGTTTTGCGCCGGACGCACCTCGAGAACGGCGCGAGACACCTCCATGGGCTCTGGGAGTGGAATCTCTGGCTCGGGTGGTTCCAGAGGTTCAAAGAGGTTGGGAGCCGGAGTAACCCTCCATCTGGATTGAGCACGCTCCAGCCCGCGCTCCGAAAAACGGAGATCAATACGGGTGGCAATGGCAATCAGCTCCTCCAGATTTGCAGGAACCTCTCTGGTAGAAAGATCATCCTTAACATGCTCAGTTAAACCTCTCCAAAACACAGGGATGAGGGCTTTGTCAGACCACTTCAGCTCAGAAGCCAGTGTCAGAAAACTGACTAACCGAGAGGGATCCCTGAGTCAAAGCCAGTAGCTGTAGAGAGGTGTCGTGCATGACCCATGGTCCCAAGAAGACCTGCTTAATAGCTTTTAAAAACTGTGCAGCGGTCTGAACTTCTGGGTCACCACGCTCCCATAGTGGCGTAGCCCACTTCAACGCCTTGCCCGACAGAAGGGAAACAATAAACCCCACCTTGGCCCGTTCCATTGGGAATCGCGCAGGCAGTAACTCCAGCTGGATAGAGCACTGGCTGATGAAACCTCTACAGGAGGCGCCATCGCCAGAAAATTTATCGGGCAACGGGAGGCGGGTAACTGTCGGCGCGTGGGAGGACGTGGACATACAGGAAACCGCCTCGGCGATCGCCTGTACAGCAGCCTCCGAAGACTTCGCCGCTGCGATGACACTCTCAAGAGTAGCCAACCGGCCCTCTAGCTGGCGAATGCACTGAAGGAGTTGCTGCTGTTCTGCCATCACTAGCCAGACCCTGGCGCTAGTTTAATGTTAGGAACGGCGGAACGCATTAAATAAAAATGATAATAAAGTGAGTTCGCTGCTCGGGGTCCACCGTGCAGTAGGTGTTACAACCACTGCTGAGTGATGGCAGGAGCAAAATGGCGATATAATGCGCACGGGTTCAACTTCACCCATAATGTGCAGAGCGGGCTCTGTTCACACACAGAGACGCCGCAACACAAAACACAAAGAACACTGAACCTGTTAGGCCTCTTTCACACATCAGGTTTTCTGCTTCAGGCGCGATCCGGCGCTTTTGACTAAAACCGGATCCGTCGAAATGCAATGCCGGATCCGGTTTCCCCCCCACTGACTTGCATTAGAGCCGAATCGAGCCGGATGGCCATGTGTTTCATCCGATTTTCGCCGGATCCGGCAATGTGACGCGATCCGGCGTCTGGAAAAAACGGTGACTGTAACGTTTTTTGTATCCGTCGAAAAAGGCTTTTTCATACAATGAAAGCCTATGAGCGCCGCAATGCACCGGATCCGGCGACAGCCGGATCCGGCGGCCGGATCCGGTTTTTTTGGTCTGAGCATGCTCAGTAGCTCTGCCCACAGGACATATACACTCACTGGCCACTTTATTAGGTACACCATGCTAGTAACGGGTTGGACCCCCTTTTGCCTTCAGAACTGCCTCAATTCTTCGTGGCAGAGATTCAACAAGGTGCTGGAAGCATTCCTCAGAGATTTTGGACCATATTGACATGATGGCATCACACAGTTGGCGCAGATTTGTCGGCTGCACATCCCTGATGCGAATCTCCCGTTCCACCACATCCCAAAGATGCTCTATTGGATTGAGATCTGGTGACTGAGGAGGCCATTTGAGTACAGTGAACTCATTGTCATGTTCAAGAAACCAATCTGAGATGATTCGAGCTTTATGACATGGCGCATTATCCTGCTGAAAGTAGCCATCAGATGATGGGTACATTGTGGTCATAAAGGGATGGACATGGTCAGCAACAATACTCAGGTAGGCTGTGGCGTTGCAACGATGCTCAATTGGTACCAAGGGGCCCAAAGAGTGCCAAGAAAAAATTCCCCACACCATGACACCACCACCACCAGCCTGAACCGTTGATACAAGGCTGGATGGATCCATGCTTTCATGTTGTTTACGCCAAATTCTGACCCTACCTTCCGAATGTCGCAGCAGAAATCGAGACTCATCAGACCAGGCAACGTTTTTCCAATCTTCTACTGTCCAATTTCGATGAGCTTGTGCAAATTGTAGCCTCAGTTTCCTGTTCTTAGCTGAGAGGAGTGGTACCCAGTGTGGTCTTCTGCTGCTGTAGCCCATCTGCCTCAAAGTTCGACGCACTGTGCGTTCAGAGATGCTCTTCTGCCTACCTTGGTTGTAACGGGTGGCAATTTGAGTCACTGTTGCCTTTCTATCAGCTCGAACCAGTCTGCCCATTCTCCTCTGACCTCTGGCATCAACAAGGCATTTCCGGCCACAGAACTGCCGCTCACTGGATTTTTTTTCTTTTTCGGACCATTCTCTGTAAACCCTAGAGATGGTTGTGCGTGAAAATCCCAGTAGATCAGCAGTTTCTGAAATACTCAGACCAGCCCTTCTGGCACCAACAATCATGCCACGTTCAAAGGCACTCAAATCACCTTTCTTCCCCATACTGATGCTCGGTTTGAACTGCAGGAGATTGTCTTGACCATGTCTGCATGCCTAAATGCACTGAGTTGCCGCCATGTGATTGGCTGATTAGAAATTAAGTCTTAACACACAGTTGGACAGGTGTACCTAATAAAGTGGCCAGTGAGTGTATAAAAGCAAGACAATGGGACCCTCAGCCACACCCAACATGCCACCCAAGAAAAGAACCAGGAGCAGGAGAAGGCAGCAGACATCTGCAGCAGCAGCACCATCAGCACCACCCCAAATGGAGCAGCATGCTGAACAACGGGAGGGGAGTCCAGCAGCAGATGAGAGACGGTAATTATCAAATCCCCCATTCCTCCAAACTAGGGCTATGGAATATCAAGATATTCATTGGCCCTTTGTTTCTCTTTATTCAACAGCCGCCCAATAGATGCAGCAGCAGCAGCAGCAGCAGCAATGGCAGCAGCAGAAACACCACCCACAGCCATGGAGTCTGGCCATGAGGAAGACAGCACATCTTCTGGGAGCCCTCCCTCGCATCGTCAGCGTTTGACGGTAAGTTTTTATTTCCAAAATCCATCATCTCTGTAATATATGTCTATTCATTGCCTTTTATTTCAAAACAGGAATCACAAGATGAAGAGGAGCTCCCAGAAGAAGAAGGAAGGGGTGGACAGACACCTGGAGTGGGCTCACAATTGGTAAGTTTTTTGCATCAAACGCAGAAACACAACATCACACTACACACAACACATAGAAAACAATGTTCTGCAGACCACACACAGCAAACAAATGCCTACATCCAAAGACATAACATTTTTTGTTTTCTTCTCTAGTCTTCCCAATCTGGTGCTTGGCCAAGAGGTCCTCGCAGTGCCTCCCAGGGTCGTCGGCGACAGCAACGCGGCGGTCACCAGCGTGTAAGTATAAATATTTTTGCTTTGTTTTTTTGCACTTTTTATTTCATTTCTTTTGTGGAGGCTAATTATGTTATTTTTGTCTTTTTCTTTAACAGCCTTCACAGCGTGCTCCCGACTCTGACGGTGAGGATGGAGGGATTGATGTGGAGCGCCTCATCGATCTCGTCAGAGAAAGGGAGCCGCTCTGGAATATGGCTGACCGCCGCCACGCTGACCTTATCGTTACCCGACGACTCTGGGAGGAAATCTGTTCGCTCCTTGTGGACCGCTGGGAGGACCTCGAAGCTCGGGCCCAGATTAAAGAGCGTAAGTATATACAGTACCGGTTGCTTGATTTAAACCTGTGTTTCCCGAACTCCAGTCCTCGTGGTCCCCACGGATCATGTGTTCAGGATTTCTATTTACTTTGGAAATCCTGAAAACATGACCCCTGGGGACCATGAGGACTGGAGTTTGGGAAACACTGATGTTGTATACTAACCACTTTGTCCTTTCTCGTTTCAGGGGAGAGAATTGTGAAGCGGTGGCGGTCTGTGAGGGATCGTTTCAAGAAGGAGTTCAATAAAGAGATGCGGGCCCCGAGTGGATCTGGAGGTTGCAGGAGCAAGTACAAGTACGCACGAGCCCTGTCGTTCCTCCGGGAGACAATGCTCACCAGAAGGTAAATATTACACACCACATGTGACAAAAAAATGTTTAGATGTAACTTTTTTTTTTCAGCCAGGGCCATACCATGTCAGTATTTTAATTGTTTTTTTTTTCTCTTTATTCCACAGCACGGTGAGCAGCACTCGGGAGCCTGCACGATTGGACCCTTCTGAGGCGATCCCTGAGGAGACCGGCACCGAGGGAGACTTCGACCGCCCCGGTACATCTGCACCTTCCCAGCCTTCCCACTCATTCGACCCATCAGTCCCATCCACCAGCACAGGAGCATCGTGGCCGCCTACATTACATGAAGCTGCTGGTGAGGAGATCGCTTTCCCTTTACCCCACCCTTCTGCCCCTGCTACCTCTAGTACACCTGCGGGTACTGGGCGGCAGCGGCAGAGGGGTCAGGAAAAGACTTATGCGCCAGAGTTCTTGCATCTGAATGCATCTTTCCAGAACTGTCTAAAAGTCTTGTCAGAGCAAATCTCCGCAGGCTATCAGCAGAGCAACTCCAGCATTCTGGAGGTGAAGACACTTCTGCAAACCATGCATTCAGAAACAAGATCTTCGCCAAACCACACCTTTTTCAGGTCTGTTGTGGAGCGCATGGAAACGCTCTCTCCTGCCCAGCAGATGCATGTAATGCATTCGTGCCATGGTGCTCTCCAGCAAGTTACCTCCCAACCTCCTCCTCCCACCACAGTAGTTCCTCCACCTGCACCCCCTCCAGCCACTTTCCATCCTCCCCCTCCTATTACATCTACACCCCCTCCAGCCACTTTCCATCCTCCCCCTCCTATTACATCTACACCCCCTCCAGCCACTTTCCATCCTCCCCCTCCTATTACATACCATCCACCTCCCCAGCACCATCCACCTCCCCAGCACCATCCACCTCCCCAGCACCATCAACCTCCACAGCACCAGCAACCTCCCCAGTACCAGCAACCTCCCCAGTACCAGCAACCTCCCCAGTACCAGCAACCTCCCCAGTACCAGCAACCTCCCCAGTACCTGCAAACTCCCCAGTACCAGCAACCTCCCCAGTACCAGACATCTCCCCACTTCCAGCAACCTGCCCCGTACCAGACATCTCCCCACTTCCAGCAACCTGCCCCGTACCAGACATCTCCCCACTTCCAGCAACCTGCCCCGTACCAGACATCTCCCCACTTCCAGCAACCTGCCCCGTACCAAACTCCTTCCCCATACAACTTGCCATCAACATCATCTGCTCCTACAGTCCCTGCCCAACCCTCCACTCCACCACCCACCACCTCTTCTGCTTCCCACATGTCCACCCATTCTGTAGTTTTTTCCACACCTTCACCTCTAACTGTTCCTTCCCCACAACGATCCCAGTCCTCTCTCCACACACCCAGTGTCGAAGTGTCCCGCAGCCCCTCCAGCAGTATTTCCACCACACACTACACAGATTTATAATGTGTGTATTTAAATAAAAATGACCAGTTTTATGGTTTCAGTTTTATAGTTTCAAAGTTTTATTAAACAAGTTTATTAAAATTTTAAAAAAGTTTACTAAAAAAAACATTTTTCAATAAAAGTTAAATTATTTTACACTGGTTGTCTGTCATTTCTTTCTGCGGCGAAAAAGGTTAAATACAGGGTATTTAAAAGGTGAAATGGTATTCAAAACCAGGTATATAACTGTGGGTAAATTTTAGCTTTTTGGCACAGTTGTGTTCCTGGTTGTGTTTGAAGCAAAGTATTTCACCTGAAAAGTTGTGTTTATTGTTGGTGATTTCCTAACAATGTACACAACTTTTGTTAAAAGGTGAAATACTTTGCATAAAACACAACCAGGTACACACCTGTGGCCTAAAGCTAAAAATAGAGACCATGGCAAGATAGCCAACTTTGGTTGGCAAAGGTATATACTGTTGGTACAGAAGGTACACAAGTTTGGTTGGGCACAAATCTTTCACACTCTGTCATCCTGCCAGTGTACTCTGCCTTGAGGTGACATAAAGTATAGTGCAAAATTGTCCCTCATTACTGAAACCGTCACAGAACTTCTAGTGGTAATGTCATGGTAATCTTGCAAGGTGGTTTCTTCAGAGGTGTCCTCAATGGAAATGGGTTCCTTGCAGATAACAAAATTGTGGAGTACCACGCACGCTTTGATCACCTCGTCCACAGTTTCTGTCTTGAGGTTGATCGCAGTCAATAGGACCCGCCATTTGGCTGTCAGAATACCAAAGGTACATTCAACCATTCTTCTTGCTCTTGTGAGGCGGTAATTAAAAATGCGTTTTGGTCTTGTCAATCCTCTGCTAGAGTACGGTTTCAAAAGGTGTTCTGACAGCTGGAAGGCTTCATCCCCTACACAGACAAATGGCATAGGTGGACCAGATGTTTGCGGCAGCGGTCTAGGTGGTGGGAACTGGAAGGTGTTTCCATACAGTTTACGCCCCATGGCAGACAGTTTGAAAACTTGAGAGTCATTGGAGCGGCCATAGGCCCCAATATCAACCGCAATAAATTTGTATTCCGCGTCAGCGATGGCCATGAGGACAATTGAAAAATATTTCTTGTAATTGAAATATTCCGATCCCGATCCAGCTGGCTTTACAATGCGGATATGTTTCCCGTCCACAGCGCCCAAGCAGTTGGGAAACTGACATATCTGTTGAAACTTGTCAGCAATTTCAATCCACCTCTCTGTTGTGGGCTCTGGTAAAAACTCTTCAGCTAAGGAGTCCCACAGTGCACGGCATGTGTACTTCACAATTCCAGATATGGTGGAAATCCCGAGTCTGTACTGGAAATGCAGTGACGAAAGGGATTCTCCAGTTGCAAGAAATCTGTGGGGAATTAAAAAACAATAAATTAGTTTTAAATCACAGCATTACATACCAAAACTGAGCTATAACACTTGGAGATACAAACTACCGCCAACAAGATTGCAGTGAAAGTGTGCTCTGATGCGATCACATCCAATACATGTGGCTTACCTTAAAGTCACCATCAGACGCTCTGTGGGTGAAACAGAGAAGCGGCAATAGGTGTCCGCTTTTCTTATGAGGTGTGCAATGCGCTCCACCAAGTAATCAAAATTATCCATTTTCATCCTAACATATCCAAAAAATGTATCTGGGTTTCGTCGAAGGTCCATGCAGAGTGTAGAATAGACCCCACGCGTCATTCTCTTGGCTGTGATGGGGTGGATCCACAAACGTCGTCTACGATGCCTGATGCGCTGCTGTCTCACTCTCTCCTTCTCCAGAACAATCACCCTCAAATGATTCGCCTCCGCTATAAAATCCGCCAAATTCTTCAAAATATTTCCAATGACAACATCCATCTTCGCCAGTCACTTGCTCTTCTCTCCAACCTGCACTTTCTCCTCTACAACCTGTCAAAGAAGGGCTGTAGGAACATGCTATATATAGTTTTCCAGTAGCCAATCCCATTCGGAAGGCCACAAGGGTCAATTTTAAAAACCGGATCCGGCGTAATCCGTCGAAAAACGGATGAACCGGATGAGACGGATCCGGTTTTGTCTGTCAAGAAAAAGACGGATCCGGCAGAAAACCAGATCCGTCACATCCGGTTTTACTAAACATTTGCCGGACGCCGAAAACCTGAAGTGTGAAAGTAGCCTAAGTGTCACAGAGTTCAATCAAAATGCACACACGGTATATGGTCACAGGAGCAGGCCCTAAGACAGAGGAGCTGCGTCCTTCTAGACCTACCGTGTGTGCGGCGTCGCTACTGCGAGCGCCAAGGGGGGCTGCAACTGCAGCGCGGCGTAGGACACTGCCGCTCGAAGACAAGGATGGAAGGCAAGTGGGTCGCCCTCACACCCAGGGCAGCGGGGTACCCGGTACCGGGCCGGTGTCAGGGGGATGTGTCACAGCAGCAGTGACTCGGTCCGTGGCCCTGGGCGCCCAATATCAATGGCGGTGATGTTAATAGTGTTATAGTTTATTTGAATAGTTCGTGACGCCACCCGTGGTGTTTGGCAAGGGAGATGTTAAGCCAACGCTGCATGCAGATCTGCTGGGACCGATGGTGTGTTGCAGCAAAGCTGGTGTAGCTCCCCACAGGTGGAGTTGTAGTCCCAGGGCAGTGTAGGTGCAATGGACGAGGAGAGGCGCAGAATGGTATAGATGCTGTCACCTAGATGTAGCGGTGCTGAAGATGTTAGCGACGAATGAATGGAGGACACCAGGGCTTGCGGTTTCAAAGCTTTACTCACAGTTCGTGGTACCCACTGGTGCCTGCCTCCGTGCCGTGTCCTCTGGGGTAGAGACTCAATCAACCTCCCGGGCAAGTCAGGGTTCTCCTCTCCAACACTCCGCCAACATGTGCCTTTCCTGAACGACTCCTCTATTGCGCCTTTTAGTGTGAAGAACTCCAGTACTGTGGTTACTCTGAAGTTCCTCCTGTCAGATGTTCCTAGAACCTTACTTGTATGACAGTGGGATGCAGGTGTGGAGTGTGGAAAGGAGTTCCCAACTTACCTAGGCGGTGGAGCACTACACCTTAGGAGAAGGTGCAGTACCTCTGTGGCGACTGAGCCTCAGGGGCCCCACACAAGCGCAATGTCGGACGCTAGCATAGCGGTGCGGTGAGCACAGTGGCCTAAGGCTTGCCACTGACTGGCGCTGACTACTAAACTAATTCCCTATCACCATGCGTAATATCAGAGGGAAGGGGTTTCAAATGAGTCAGTCACCAGAGTCATACATCCGTCACCATTCACACATAGCAGTATAGTCTATACTAGCGCATGGCGAAACGGCCATGCGCGCTTTTTATAGCCGTGCGGGACCTTCCAGATTTCCGAGATGGACCAATGAGATCTGGAACAGGACCTGGGCACATGACTCCCGATCTCCAATGGGAGATTGTCTCGTGAGCATGCCCAGTAGGAGCACAGAGGGACTTAGTCTCTGGAGCGGTCTGCTGCAAAGCAATCTCCTCTGCAGTAGAAAGACGGCAGGAGACCGCAGAATGTGAGGCTCTGGATTCCTGACGTCTAACACCCCTGATCTGAACATCATTGAAAATCATTGTTTGGATAAGAAAAAATTAAAAATAATCCCACCATGGCAAGGTGTACCCCAAACGGGACCATCAAGACCAAGTGTACCCCTATCGGGACTTTGTAAGATACGAGCTTGGGATGGACTGTCTGCAAAAGATTGGAAACAGATTAATCAGATCCTTGCAGTGTAAATTGAAGTGCTCAACATTTCCCCTTTAAATCCTCAGCTGTGTGTTACCTCCATGAGTATAGACTGTAATGACAGTTCTTGTTGACCTAAGCTCACCCCGCGCCGTCAATTATAAAACGTCTGATGATTTTACTCTTGTGTAATTGCAGCTAATCCCTATAATAAAGCTCTACTGTTACGTTTCCCTGCAGATTGACACTATGCAAAGGTGACGCATAAAAATGTATCAGAGACCTTGATAGTTATTAACAGATTCAGAGGCTCGTCTTTATAAATCATGGCCGCCTGCCCGGGTTGGAGATGTCTCATTATTCATGTATTCTTGTAGGGCTTAGATCCATGTTTCAATATTTTGCAGCCGACACCTAAACACATCCGTAAATCTCAGCCTGATACTTCTGTAGTGAGATTTATTAGGAGATTCTCATAATCCGTCTAATATAATAAGACAGAATGATGAAGTTAGTATTTATCAAAATCATCTGAATGGTTCTGCACTATTTCAAGAAAATATCGTCTATCTTAAAAGCAGCAGAACGCGGAGGGGCAAAGTGCTAAATTCTGACCTAAAAAGTTTTCTATTATTTGATTATTTTATGTTACAAATTGTTTAATAACTGCCAAGACTCTTAGAGAAAGCCTGTGAGTCCAGCTCCTCCCACCCACTTATAGAAAAAGCCTGTGAGTCCTGCTTCTCCCACCAACCTATAGAGAAAGCCTGTGAGACCTGCTTCTCCCACCAACCTATAGAGAAAGCCTGTGAGTCCTGCTTCTCCCACCCACTTATAGAGAAAGCCTGTGAGTCCTGCTTCTCCCACCAACCTATAGAGAAAGCCTGTGAGTCCTGCTTCTCCCACCAACCTATAGAGAAAGAGTGTGAGACCTGCTTCTCCCACCCACTTATAGAGAAAGCCTGTGAGTCCTGCTTCTCCCACCCACTCATAGAGAAAGCCTGTGAGTCCTGCTTCTCCCACCAACCTATAGAGAAAGCCTGTGAGTCCTGCTTCTCCCACCCACTCATAGAGAAAACCAGTGAGTCCTGCTTCCCCATCCACTCATAGAGAAAGCCTGTGAGTCCTGCTTCTCCCACCAACCTATAGAGAAAGCCTGTGAGTCCTGCTTCTCCCACCA
The DNA here is from genome assembly GCF_039654945.1 of Dendrobates tinctorius. Lineage (NCBI taxonomy): Eukaryota > Metazoa > Chordata > Amphibia > Anura > Dendrobatidae > Dendrobates > Dendrobates tinctorius. Next base: position 1,269,434 of record NW_027362028.1, read on the forward strand.
ACCTATAGAGAAAGCCTGTGAGTCCTGCTTCTCCCACCAACCTATAGAGAAAGCCTGTGAGACCTGCTTCTCCCACCCACTTATAGAGAAAGCCTGTGAGTCCTGCTTCTCCCACCCACTCATAGAGAAAGCCTGTGAGTCCTGCTTCTCCCACCAACCTATAGAGAAAGCCTGTGAGTCCTGCTTCTCCCACCCACTCATAGAGAAAGCCTGTGAGTCCTGCTTCTCCCACCAACCTATAGAGAAAGCCTGTGAGTCCTGCTTCTCCCACCCACTCATAGAGAAAACCAGTGAGTCCTGCTTCCCCATCCACTCATAGAGAAAGCCTGTGAGCACTGCTTCCCCATCCACTCATAGAGAAAGCCTGAATCCTGCTTCTCCCACCCACTTATTGAGAAAGCCTGTGAGTCCTGCTTCCCCATCCACTCATAGAGAAAACATGTCAGTCCTGCTTCTCCCACCTACTTATAGAGAAAACCTGTGAGTCCTGCTTTGCCCACCTGCTTATAGAGAAAAAATGTCAGTCCTGCTTCTCCCACCCACTTATAGAAAAAGCCTGTGAGTCCTGCTTCTCCCACCTGCTTATAGAGAAAGCCTGTGAGTCCTTTTTCCTGTGTCCACTCTTAGAGAAAGCCTGTGAGACCTGCTTCTCCCACCCACTTAGTGAGAAAGCCTGTGTGTCCTGCTTCTCCCACAACCTATAGAGAAAGCCTGTGTGTCCTGCTTCTCCCACCCATATATAGAGGAAGTCTGTGAGTCCTTCTCCCCCCACCCATTCATAGAGAAAAGTCTCGGTTCCTCCTCCCAGTCCTAGAGAAATTCTGTGACTCCTGCTTCTCCTGCCCACTCAGAGAAAGCCTACTCCACCCACTCATAAAGAAAGCCTGTGAGTCCTGCTTTCTCCACCCACTTATAGAGAAAGCCTGTGAGTCCTGCTTCCTCTGCCCACTCACCGAGATAACCTGAGTCCTTTTTCCCCCTCCCATTCATAGAGAAAGCCTGTGAGTCACGTTCCTCTGAACTCGTGCAGACTGTATTTCTGCATTTATGATTTTACCCCCTCTACATCACGTGCATCGCCGCAGATGATGGTGGCGCTATGTACACATCTATATTAGGGTGTATCTTATCCTTAGTGATAAGAGCAGTGCACACTTTGTCTGCTGCAGCCCTCACTACAGGATACACTGTGCCCTCATGTGTATCTGTCTACTGTGTAACCACGTTCAGTTTGTTTGTTTTTTCACTTTTGCTTGATTAATGTCTCCTGCTGCTGAGGAAGTGTCCTGAGATTATTGTACTTCACAGGTAAGAATAACACCTGGATTAGTTCACAAAATGCCAAAATGTTAAGGTCAACATTGACTTATGACGACAGTGGCACATCCATCCTTTCATTCATCCATTTCCTTATTGTGAAACTAATCTGCAGTGGCGATAGTGCAGAATTACTTCCTAGATATTTGCCAATATAATAATATTACAAATTAAATGAGATCTGCACCTGGGAGTTAAAGGGCCTTTACACATAGCGATATCGCTATGTGTGATACTTACCTCCGACCGGCTTTCCCGCTGTCTGTCGCTGATCTCGCGAGATCGTGCAGCTCCATTTCTCATCGGGCGCTTCCTGCTGGCGCCGACGAGCGGCGCGTGGACGTGGGCGGGAGGACGTCAGGATCGCTGTATCGCTGCTGCATCGCTGAGAGTTCTGCCTGTGTGGCAGCTCACTAGCGACCATTTAGCGATGCACCAGCAATCCTGACCGGTTCGTATCATTGTCGGGATCACTGGTGCATCGCTAAATGTAAAGGGGCCTTTAGTCCAATTAAAGGGGTTGTCAGGAAAAGATGGAGCTTTGCTTTGAGACTAGATGTGTAAGACATAACATTCTCACTTACTGGGGGAAAAGCTGCACAGCCTCTGTTTGCTGCTGTAAAGCTCCAGTGGATTTTGGGAAAATATTGTACAGTAGAAGCAAAATTTTTTTGTAAAGACTTTGAGATATACAAAGGTTCAGTAGAGGTCTCAAGCTTCTATGTGGTCAAAAAGAGGGGTTAATCCAGCTTCCAGAATTGTTTGTAAAAAAAAAATGTATGGCAGGAGAAAGTGCAAAAAAATATGTACAAAAATCCGTTATATAGACAGCATAGCAGCGATGCGTTTCAAACGCCCATGGCGTTCTTTGTCATAGCTTCTATAGCAGCTCTACTGTCTGTAAAAGCTTAATTGTCAATTTACGGGACTGCTCAGAATTAGCCGTCAGGTGTATACATGAGGAATAACACTATTTCTTGCCATTATATGACTTGCAGTCTGCATTTTTTTTCAAAAGTTTTAACCACTGCAGGTCCTATCTCTAATTTTCATTTGTCTCTGTTCTAGTGAGTGAAGATTGGCTGTCGTGGTACACAGCACACACAGACATGAGGGATATCTCCTCTCCTGTCTCTTTGTAGCAAATGCTGAGCAGTGCAACTGTGAATCCAGCTATCTGGGGTGAGATAAAACATTTACTAGAAAGTAGTAAAATTGAGGACATTATACAGAAACACTGAGAAGTGTAGCTGTAAATTCAGCACTGTAGTGAGATAAAACAATTATTAGAAAGCAGCAGCAGCATGGAGGAGATTATAGAGCAATACTGAGTAGTGTAGCTGTGAATTCAGCTTTGGAGTGAGCTAAATCACTATTTATTTTTACTCATTTATATAGCGCCATTAATTCCGCAGCACTTTACAGACATTATAGGCACTGTCCCCAATGGGGCTCACAATCTAAATTCCCTATCAGTATGTCTTTGTAGTGTGGGAGGAAACTGAAGAACCAGGAGGAAACCCATGCAAACATGGGGAGAACATACAAACTCCTTGCAGATGTTGTCCTTGGTATGATTTGAACCCAGGACCCCAGCGTTGCAAGTCTGCAGTGCCAACTGAACCTAACTTATAGCCCTTCTCTATAGGCTTTGATTGACAGCCTTAATCTGATCCATCAGTGAGTTGACATTACTTCATGTTTTTCATATGAATGTTAGCATTTTTTCAATGCGAATGATGACTTCAGGAGGCAGGGAGAAGAAGTGGCTCATAAGTGGAGAAAGAAACAGATTTCTATAGTATGGTACATAACAAAGTGTCATATATTCAAGCGTCCTATTAATTCATACAAATTCCGTTACCAGACCACCAACCTCACCCTTGTGACCGTGCAACTTCCTCAAAGCAACCCCATGTTTTATGACATAGGGATGCTCCTGATTTGTCCTGACAACTTTGACCATATGATAAAATACATGTATCTCTATCCATAGTCTGATAAGCCTGTACAGTCCTGAGCAGCCAATCAGCAATCTCATTCATGAGACAACTTGCGAAAATGCCAGGATTTGGGGCCCCACGGCATGGAATTTCGAAGTCAGAGACTGAAAATGTAAGAAACTTGTAGCAGAGATAGATATAAGCTGTGCCCCGGTCCGTATACACCATTGTGCAGCGTCCCCTCTTCTTCCCTCGCCAGTTTGTCAGTGAAGTGAGGAGACAATTGCTGGAGTTTTGAGAGAAGAACATTGTCCCCTTTTTGTCTGATGTTGGATTCTCGCTGCTCCACAGTTTGGGGTTTTGCCTTTTTTTTTTGCTGCATAATTCAGCCAATATTTTCTATTAGTGAAACGTCTGTACTGCAAGAGGCTGATACATCCCACAAACTCTTCTTCTGTACAGCCAAGCTGCTGTGATGGATGCAGTATGTGGTTTACCATTGCTGAAATATGCAAGGCCTTCCCTGAAATAGACTTTGGCTCGATGGAGCAGATAACTCACCATTAATGGCACCTTTCATGTGTGTGCTGCCCTTGCCATAGGCACTAATGCCCTTCATACATTACAGGTGCAGAACTGTGTGATGATAGCAAGCTGAATGGTCCCTCTCCTTGATAACAAGCTGGATGGTCCCTCTCCTTGATAACAAGCTGGATGGTCCCTCTCCTTGATAACAAGCTGAATGGTCCCTCTCCTCGATAACAAGCTGGATGGTTCCTCTCCTCAATAAAAAGCTGAATGGTCCCTCTCCTCGGTAACAAGCTGAATGGTCCCTTTCCTCGATAACAAGCTGGATGGTCACTCTCCTCGATAACAAGCTGAATGGTCCCTCTCCCCGATAACAAGCTGGATGGTTCCTCTCCTCAATAAAAAGCTGAATGGTCCCTCTCCTTGATTACAAGCTGGATGGTCCCTCTCCTCGATAACAAGCTGGATGGTTCCTCTCCTCGATAACAAGCTGAATGGTCCCTCTCCTCGATAACAAGCTGAATAGTCTCTATCCTCCTGAGTCCGCAGGACACAGCTTCAAGGGTTTCCATAAAAAGTCATATTTTCATTCACTTGAAAACAGAACAGTTGTACATTTCATCTTCTTTGTCCATTATAAATGAGCATTGACCCAGAGAAGAAGGCAGCATATTTGAATTGTGCTGATATATGGCTTCTTGCTTACGTGACGGATCTTTCCCTTACATTTGTGGATTTCATGGTGAATTGTGTTCACAGACAATGATTTCTGGAGGTATTCTTGAGTCTATGGAGTGATTTGCATGACTGAATCATGCCTGTCTTCCACGTAGTTCCACCTGAGGACCTGTAGATCACAAGCATCTAATACTGACTTTTGTCATTGTCACTTGTGCACAAGGATTTCTCCAGAATCTCTGAATCCTCTGATATTATGTCCTGTAGACATTGAGATATTCAAAATCTTTGTAATTTTATGTTAAGGAACATAGGAACATTTTTCTGAAATTTTTTTCTTAATATTTAGACTTAGTTGTTCGCAGATTGGTGACCTCTGACCATATTTGCTACTGAGAGACTCTGCCTCTCTAACATGCTCTTTTTCTGACTTAGTAGATAATTGAACTCCAGCTATTTTTAATTAGTACCACTGACTTTTCCCTCCTTTTGTTAACCCGTTCCCACCTTTTTTTGAAACGTGTCGCTGACATAAATTTCTAAATGAGAAAATTTTTTCAAATGAAATGGAAAAATGTCTAACGTTCAACTTCTCATCTGTTCTATCTTCTGCTGTGAATAAAATATAGTTACAGTATAAGAGATTTCCAGATCATCACATACTGGTTTTCTTTACACCTTAAAGAGTGGCCCAACGTTTTTAGAAATGGGGTTGTATTCACAAATTGCAATTTAGTTTGTGTTCTCCAAGAAGCGACTTGTTGGGGGGGGGGATTGTAAAAAAATATCCACTAAAAACTCTCCAAAAAGACCACCTCTTCGAGAAGATCATCCACTTCTAAATTAGTGTTTGATCTCAAATGCCCTTGACTCCTTAAAGAACATTACTTTCTGCATTTGTGGGTGGTTGTCTCAGGAGGTTTCATTTTAGGTAATTCCCTGGTTGGATTCTTCAAGCCCATAGGCTGTAACTATGAAAAAAGCATATACAGAATGGGAGGAATAGGCCTAAGCAACAGCACGTGTGAAAAAGACTTGGGTATACTAATAGATCACAGACTGAATATGAGTCAACAGTGTGATGCAGCAGCAAAAAAGGCAAATACAATTCTAGGATGTATTAACAGAAGCATACAGTGTAGATCACGTGAAGTCATTAATTCCCTCTACTCCTCTTTGGTCAGACCTCATCTGGAATATTGTGTCCAGTTTTGGACACCACATTTTAAAAAAGACATCAACAAACTGGAGCAAGTTCAGAAAAGAGCAACCAGAATGGTGACCGGTCTGCAAACCCTGTCTTATGAGGAAAGGTTGCAGGACTTGGGATTGTTTAGTTTGCAAAAGAGAAGACTGAGAGGAGACTTAATAGCTGTCTACAAATATCTAAAGGGCTGTCACATTGTAGAAGGATCAACTTTATTCTCATTTGCACAAGGAAAGACTAGAAACAATGGGATGAAACTGAATGGGAGGAGACACAGATTAGATATTAGAAAAAACTTTTTGACAGTTAGAGTGATCAATGAGTGGAACAGGCTGCCACGAGAAGTGGTGAGTTCTCCTTCAATGGAAGTCTTCAAACAGAGGCTGGACAGACATCTGACTGGGATGATTTAGCGAATCCTGCTTTGAGCAGGGGGTTGGACCAGATGGCCGAGGAGGTCCCTTCCAACTCTACGATTCTATGATTCTACAAGGTTCTGGAGAAGTTGTGGACATTACAGTTCTACTGATGATGACTGATGTAATTTCTCCAAAGTCACCTTTACTTTAAATGACAAATATTTCAAAGATTAAATAAATTCTCAAAGACAAATCTGTTTTGATTCAGCTTCAGTTTTTGAAGAATTTGAGCTTTTAATTAGAAATGAGCGAAGCTGCCAAATTTCTAATTCACCAGATTCGCTCTGACTCAACCAGGAAATATTAAATTTATTCTGTGCCCCGATTGTAGAGCCCAGAGCATAAAAAAATTAAGGTGTTAAAACATTAAAAAATACAGTATGTTACGTACCTCTTCTTCCATTGTCCCACCAGGGATGCTTCCCGCCTTGTTATCCACAGGATTTGTCCCTCTGGCTCTTGTCTTCTCTATAGTCTTCACTCTTTGAAGACCCTGGTGCTGACCTGGCCTCACATAGAGATATGATGCCTGTCGTGATGTATGTTGAGGCATGTGGTGGGAGTCTTAGGCTGTGTGCACACGGTGCGGATTTTGCTGTGGAATTTTCCACGCAGGTTTTGCTAAATCTGCAGGTAAAATGACCTGCGTTTTACCTGCAGTTTTAGTGCAGATTTAGTGCAGTTTCTGTGCGGATTTCCCCTGCAGTTTTCACCTGAAGATTTCTATAATGGAGCAGATGAAAAACTGCTGATGAACTGCACAAAAGAAGTGAAGCGTTTTTTGTTTTACATAGCCTTAAATGGTGCTGTACATCACTTGCAGTTCTGCAGGGCCAAATCTGCTGCAGAACTGCACAGAATCTACACCGTGTGCACATAGCCTTATTCCTGCACCAGAGGCACCGAAGAGTGGAGACTGAAGAAAAGACAAGACCTGGATAGAGGAGGCGAGCAAGTGGAAGTCCAAGTGGTCACATCCTGTGGCAGAACAGGTGAATCCAGCTAAATTGCATCTAGTCGTCTTACAAATTGCGGGATTTGAGTAAATCGAATCTAAAAAAAAAAACCCGTAGCAAATGTGAATCAATTAGAATCAAAGTCAATTTTAGCTTAATTTTATCACATGAAGCAAATTATAAGAAACTAGAAGCCACTGTGCAGTGCGCTGCATTTATAGAGCTCATTTTCCTTTTCTTTTTTACATGCAGAACATTAGCTGCATATTGTGTTTGGTTTTCTGAGAGTGCTGCTGACTGCACTGCCTTGCTGATAGTGCTGCTGATTGCACTGCCTCGCTGATAGTGCTGCTGATTGCACTGCCTCGCTGATAGTGCTGCTGATTGCACTGCCTTGCTGGTAGTGCTGCTGATTGCACTGCCTTGCTGATAATGCTGCTGATTGCACTGCCCTGCTGATAATGCTGCTGATTGCACTGCCTCGCTGATAGTGCTGCTGATTGCACTGCCTTGCTGATAGTGCTGCTGATTGCACTGCCTCGCTGATAGTGCTGCTGATTGCACTGCCTTTCTGATAGTGCTGCTGATTGCACTGCCTCGCTGATAGTGCTGCTGATTGCACTGCCTCGCTGATAGTGCTGCTGATTGCACTGCCTTGCTGGTAGTGCTGCTGATTGCACTGCCTTGCTGATAATGCTGCTGATTGCACTGCCCTGCTGATAATGCTGCTGATTGCACTGCCTCGCTGATAGTGCTGCTGATTGCACTGCCTTGCTGATAGTGCTGCTGATTGCACTGCCTCGTTGATAATGCTGCTGATTGCACTGCCTTGCTGATAGTGCTGCTGATTGCTCTGCCTTGCTGATAGTGCTGCTGATTGCACTGCCTTGCTGATAGTGCTGTTGATTGCACTGCCTTGCTGATAGTGCTGCTGATTGCACTGCCTCGCTGATAGTGCTGCTGATTGCACTGCCTCGCTGATAGTGCTGCTGACTGCACTGCCTCGCTGATAGTGCTGC